>NC_072732.1:157564563-157838321 GCF_026930045.1 Uloborus diversus | reverse complement strand
GAAACAAAATGAGTTTCTATGGAAACAATAAAAAGAAGATAAAATGTTTTCATTTCGTTCGGAAATGTAAAAGCATAATGGTAAGCTCCATATTATGTTGCAAACAAAATAAGTCAATTAATTTTTGAGTGAGAATAGATTAAATATAGTTTTGATTTAAAAATTATTGCAGTGAATAAACTGTCATTTTTAAAAAACTGAGTCGAAATAATTAAGAGACAAACGCGCACATCTGTAGCAGAGAAACTACCATCCTTGAAAGGTAATAGACGCGTCCATTTCCACTTGTAAACCGGATATTAGCCTTTACATACAATCAATGGTCAGACAGTAAGTTTTTGGTTAACAGTAATTCTTTTTTTCTTCTCATAAGTATGCAAAAGCAATACAAAGCCTATTGAACAAAAGAACAAAATTATTTTTAGTAAAAATATTATTTATTCATTGTATCGATCGGCACATTGCATTATCATAAAAACCAACATCTGCGGACCATATGCCGCTGAAAATTATCTCTGTCTTTCGTTTTCATTTCTTTATCTTTACGAATCAAGTTTGTCTAGATATCTGTCCGGATGCCTCTTTGTGACGCGCATAGCTCCTAAACTGTTCTGCCAATTTTCACGAAATTTGGCACAGAATTAGTTTATAGGATGGAAGTGTGAACCTCGAAGCGATTTTTCGAAAATTCGACTTTGTTCTTTTTCTATTCCAATTTTAAGAACATTTTACCGAGCAAATTATCACAACGTGGACAAGTAAATTACCAAATTATCTTACCGTGGAACCGTAACATGGACGAGCAAATAAACATGGCAAATTTGCGAAAAATTCAACATCCCTTATTTGTAAATATACTAGTGATGGGCATAATCAAGATCTTTTGAAAATCGAGATCTCGGGAATCGAGTACTTCGGATAATCGAGTGATTGATAATCGAGAACTTTTCAAGTCGATCACTCGAGTGATTGATAATCGAGATCTTTTGAAATCGAGAACTCGAGCGATTGATAATCGAGATCTTCCGAATCGAGTAACTCGAGCGATTGACTTCTCGAGATCTTTCGAATCGAGTTCTCGAGCGATTGACTTCTCGAGATCATTTTCGGAAGGGGTGGGGGCATGGCGCAGCCAGTGCCACTAAAATTTTGAGGTCTAAGTTTTTGAGAGGGTTCTTTAAATCTCATTTTCGGAAGGGGGGGGGGGTCCATAGCGCAGCCTGCGAAGCTGAAATTTTTAGAAAGGATTTTTTGAGAGATTTTTAAATCTCATTTCGGGAGTTGGGGGAGCTCTTTCTAGACGGATGCCCCGCAACATTTGATAGGGTGCGCCATATCGCCCAGAGAAAGGGGGTGGGGGGATACCCTTAACTTTTGGAACAGTTGAATTCCCGAGTTGTTTTGGTACGCTCGAAATAGGAATGTGTCATTAAGCCTATCATTTAGGGGTATAATAAGGGGCGAACCCTCCTGGCTTTTAGAAGTTATTGTATTCATTGCTTGTCAACACTACTGTTAGCTTATCAGAAACTAGGAGCCCGGCATTTGGACGACCCGGCTTGGAGTAGTATAAACTTTTATAAGTTTATGGGTGGCGGCTAAAAAACTGGCAACGGGCCCTTGACTCTTGGTGGCCCTCAGGGGATTCCCCGGAGTGATTGAAATGATACGCTATCACCCCCCTCTCCCTACCATCTCAATTTGTGTAACGGGTTGATTTCTCGATTTTTAATTTTTTTACATTCATTTTGAGTGATTTATTCGAACAGCTATGCATTTAAAGTAATGATTCTCAGATATCACGTGATTATTTCGAACGGTTTCGATCTCTCAAACATGAAGTTAGTAATGTAAACAAGTAGGGGAATCGTTGCTCTGCGCAAAAGGAATCATTTATTCTTGTATATTGCTTTTGCTTTTTTTTTTTTTTGTTGTGTTCTTGTTAGTAGAATTACTAGTCGACCCGTGCGGAACTCCGCACTGTACTTCGAATCGTTTCATAAGGCATTTCGCTCTTTAAAAATTTCAAAGAAAGAATATTATGAAGAAAAACAAAAAAGTAAACGGAAAAATGTAAGCGCACAAGAGAAGGAATGTAATTTGAAGACATCAGTAACAAAACCTCGTTACATACAACGTTGTGATAATTTGATCATCGCTCTTCTTTTGGTTGTACGTATTTTCAATGCAAATATAAATATCATTAAAAGTGTGGCTGAGTGACACGTGAAAAATCAGTAATTTTGCATGTGAAAAAACAGGATTTGGCAAATACAGTCCTGCCCATGTGAGCATCTGACAGGAAAAAAAAGAAACATTAAAGAGATATTTAGTGGCACGGATTCGAGCTGGCGCCATTCTGATTAACAGTACGACGCTTCAATAAACCTAGAAACTGTGCATTCCTTTTCGAATGCTATTCATTGAAGGAATGCGTAATAAAACACAGTAAAAAAGTTTTTCGCCGAAAAAAATATAATAAGATCATGCGTCTATGTTCTGTCATTAGCCAGCATGATACGATTTAAAATTATTCGTAAAACATGGAATTTGATTAAAGAATGAGGAAGATCTCACGTAGCGATTGAAACAAACATTCTAGAGAAGTAATAAATTCGGTTGAAAAAATAAGTGTTTTTATTTTTGAATATTCAACAATTTCCCATAGCAGGCTTCTTTAACATGTACGGCTTAAAAGCTCGCATTTGTTTTTTTTTTTTTTAATCGAATACTTAAAATTCAAAACCAAAACCAGTTCAACTGAGTTCGTTTTTTAAGTGTAATTTTTCGAACGTACACAATTTTTTTTTTTCAGCCGAAAGCAGAGGAGTAGAAAATGATTTCTTACTAATGAAGTTGATAATAATTTTAATGTTTTATATCGTATTCGAATAAATAATTAAAGATTTACTTGTTGGAACTCGTAGTTTTTAATTTGGCGTAGTATTTTTTCATTTGTACAAAAGTTCGAATACTGCTATTAGAAAAATCTACATTTCAGCATACAATGAAAATGTTTTTCTGCACAAAAAAGGATTCCCTTGAGGTACATCTAATATTTTTTTTATGCTTACATTATGCTCAGTGGTCTGGACGGAGTCAAAGCTTAAAAAAAAGGGAAGAACACCCCTCAAATAGCAATCAACTTATCTGAATGATAACTGTAGCCTGCATAAAGGAGTCGAAAAACCAAATAGCATTCCCACTGCATTTATTTTATTACGTGTGTTATCTGTTGTATGTTATGAGTACATGTAATGCGTAATATTACTGTAAATTTGCTATTATGTCGGACAGCCCGAACTGGCCCGAAGTTCAGACAGTTTATAGCCGAACGCTCTAACCGAAAAGAAAAAAAAAAAAAAAAAAAAAACCCACAGGTAATTTTAAATTTTTTTCTTGCCGAGAAGTGTTTTTATTTTGGAAATTTTTTACAATTAGTTATCGCAGGCTTTTTGAACCGTTATGACTTAGATGGCAGCACGTATTCATCATTTAACAGCACGGTTAAAATACAAAATAATTTGAACTTAGTTCTTTTTTAAGCGTAGCTTTTCAAATGTAGTACAAATGTGATACGCTATTTGTTTTTTTGCAAAAAGAAGAAAAATATATGTATTACCCTTTAAATATAGGTCGTATTTTTTTTATTTGTACAAAGAGTCAAAAACTCATTAGAAGAATCTATATTTCAACATACGCTTTATTATATTTTACTTGAACAAAAAATAATTCCAATGAAGTCTGAAATCTTAAACCTGATACTTATATTTTCGCTTACATTATGCTTTAATTTTCTTCCCGGAGACAAAGCTTAAAAAAAAAAAAAAAAAACCTTACAATTGAGTATCAGTTTAGTTCCGTGTTGCATCAAGTTTTCATAACAGCTACGAGCGATTTCTATCTCATGTATTCCCTTCATATTTGTTATTCACTGTTCATGTAATGCGCGATATTTTTCTAATTCTTTGATGCAGATTGTCCGGACGTAGGCCCGAACACGCATTCCCCTGGTTACCAGTCGAACGCTCTGCCGATCAAGCTATTCAGCTCTGTTGGTAACAGTGCAAGTTAAAATTATAAATTTAACCGAAAACCTCATTCTGGCTCTTTAAAACAGGTTTTTTTTGCCCGAAAAAACAATTTTTGGACCGTGGGGTCTATTTTTCGTCAGTAGCCTGCACGATAAGCTTTAAAATAAGGTGTAAATCAAAGAAATCGATCAAGAATTGAGGAAAATCTCGCGTTGAAACCAAAAACAGGCTACAGAAATAATATATATTAATTAATCTGACTGATACATGAGGTGGGAGGGTAAAATATTTCTGGCTGCGTTTTCCAGAAGATTGGGATTCCCGGCGCATTGAAAGATACAAGTGTGGCTTGAAGTGCATTGAAGTTCATGATTTTTTTTTCTTTCTTGATTCGCTCTTTTTTATTTTTATTTTTCATTCGCCGACTTAAATATGTAATTAAAAGTGCAGGGAGTGAAGTTGAAATGTTTCTGAATGCATTAAAAAGAAATATTGAAGATTGTCGTGTGGGGATTAGTTTTAGCTTCCACTCTTTGACCCATTTTTTTTAATAAAAATTATATTTTATACAGATTATTGGTTTTTTTTTTTTTGAGCAATCACGATTGCTTATTGCTTTCATTTGACTGTTTTTGACGTTACTTTGATTTTTCCCACCGCCACCCTCTGCACCATCACCGTGGACAGGCGGGCTCCTCACGATGCTGCACCTATAGCGAAAGCCGTCCTCCAGGTTGCATCCATGTCCTACACACACGCGCATACATACACACACACGCGCACATACACACACACATACACATACACACATACACCTACACACATACACCTACACACATATACACCTACACACACAAACACATACACACACAAACACACACATACACACAACTACCCACACATTCATGCCTGCACACAGACACAAACACGTATTCCGACATAAACATACGCATACATACACACACATACACACAACTACCTACACATTCCGGCCTGCACACAGACACAAACACATATGCCTACACACACATACACATACCCCCCCCCCCCACACACATACACATACCCCCCCCCCACACACACATACACATACCTCCCCACACTTATGCCTGCACACAGACACAAACACACATACCCCGTACACACAAACACCCCCCCCCCCACACACACAAACACACATGCCTACATACACACATTTAGAAGCAATTATTTGGTTCTGAAACCTTATAGAATAACAGAGATGTTCGTCTGCTCCTGTGAGCAATGGCGCGCCTCTTATGACAATTCCACCTCCCCCTTCCCCTAAGAAACAATGATCCGAAAAAGAGCTAAGACCACCTTAAATTCTCAATTACAGTTTGCACAATGCTAGTTCAATATATTTTTAAGTTTAACAACTCTCAAGTTTAAACTTGCTAGTGTCGCCCAAAGACCCGCTCATGTTATCATTATCACTCACTTTTTAATAAAAATTGTACATATTTAATCTTAATAACTTTCAAGTTCAAAACAGTATGGAAAGCGTTTCTCTACCCTTTGTTTAAAGATTTAACCGCCGAATCACACCAGGGGCAGATACAGAAAACCATTACGGGGGGGGGGGGTCGTGTTGAAGAAAGCCCCCCACCCCCATGAACAAAATTCCCGTTTTTGATACGAAAAATGTCTGAACGTGTTTTGGAGTCAATAAAAAGCATCAAATCGATCAGGAATAAGTCACCTAATTGGAGATAAACATTGCAAATTAATTTCATGAGCAATGAAACGAAGTAGTAGTTGAAATATTTACTTTGAAAAATAATTAATGAAATGAAAAGATACTGTCATCGTTTACATTTTATGCATGAAGTGTTTGAACACAATGTGTACGGATACTGTGGGTTTAGTGTGGGAGGGAGGGGGGTCATGACCCCCCACGACCCTCCCATTGTATCTGCCACTCACACAACGCATGCCCCTCCATAAATCCGCTCATATGATAATTAACAATTTTCGTTCGAAAAATATCGTTCGATTATTATGAAATCTCTCAATAATCGAAAATTCGACGCCAAACATTCAACTATAACCCCATTCGAATAAAGCAAGCGAAAAGCAATCATTCGATTTTAAAATCATTCCAAATCTGTCCATCCGAAGAGCGAAGGCGCACCACCTATGAAGCTCTTCCCCAAGAGCAATACCCCCAAAAGAGACAAAATCTCCTAAAAATTATAATCCCACAGTTTGTGTCAAAACTTATTTGCACCCATAGGAAGGAATTACAGTTAGAAATTACAGAAGTAAAACTTGTTTTACTAAGAAATAAATAAATACCTTTATGCCGAGAAGTAACATGAAATAACAAACGTTTTGTATCCCAAATATACAGAGTACTGCAGAAACATTGTTTTGGAGTTTTAAGGTGCTCTTTTTTCAACAAAATAGTAAGCTTTTGCATGTAAGGGGCCATTCATTAGTTACGTAAGGATCATTTTTGGCAATTTTTGTCCCTCCTCCCCCCATGTAAGGGTACGGAAGATTTTTCAAACCCCTCCCCCTATTCTTACGTAAGATTCCATTTCGTTTTTCAAAATAATAAAATAACGAATCTAACATCACTGGAATCGAAATTAAATTCACTATTATTAAATGAAACTTTTTTGTGTAATTAAATATTTACTAGAAAGTAGGAATTTAGACTGAATTTTTTTTTTCGACATTTTTTTGTATATGATGCGATACTAATTAAAAATAAAACATGCCATGCATAGTGCGATTCTTTTATCATGTATAACATTATTCATTCTTTGTAAAACAAATTAAAAACAGCTTATCCTAATACGTTATTTATTTTCCAGACGCAAATGAAATATATAATCCCTGTCAAATCACTTGACCGCGCAATTTCAAATGTAAAACATCGACTTGGACAATATTGCAAAAGAACGGGTTTGAACCCCCCCCCCCCCCCAAATATATAGACATTTTTCCAACCCCCTCCCCCTCAGGACCCTTACGTAATTGATGAATGGTCCCTAAAGACATCCAGTAATGTCCCTACATCCACAATCTCACTATTTTTGCGTTGAAAAAAAAAGGGTTCCTTGAAACCCCGAAACACGTGTCTGCAGTAATGTGTATATTTGGACTGTAAAACGTTTGTTAACACCTGTTACACTTGTATCATTACCCAATGGTATAGTCGAAGGTGGACGTGAGGGGGAAGACGTCTCATCAAGTTTTTCAACTTAAGTATTCCGCTTTTTACCTGAAATATAATTTTAATTTTAATGCCTCTCAAAGTTAGAACCCTTATTAGCGCCCCCAACCTTCACTTCCACCAAACATATCATTAGATTACCAAAGCATCCCAAAGGATCATTTGATAATCAAGCATTCGACAGCATACATTCAATTATAACAATATTCGAATGAAACATTCGAGAGACAAGTATTTGATAATAACACCATTTAGATCGCAAGGGTATCTATTCCTCAAGTGTGCTGGCACACCTTTTAAAATCAGGAACCCCCCCCCCCCAAGAAGGATACTCCCTAAAAAAGACTAACGTCCACTAAGAATTTCAATGGCGTAGTCTGTGCCATGACCCCACCCCTGTGGGCATCGCAGCGCAGCCCGTCACTCACTCCAAATTTTTCTGGGTGAAGGGTTTCAATGCAAATTTTTTCAAAAGACAACAAAAAACCATGCGCATTCATAAGTAAAATCATTAACTTTTCAAAGCCAGCCCTCTGACCCCCTAAATGGCGGATCCGCCCCTGCAACTGAATCACTTCAGAAGCAGGGGTACCCCCCTGAGGTCAAAGACGCACCCCCCTCAATATCGCAGAGCCCCTCAAAAAATGAAAAATACCCCTTAAAACACCGTCCCTAAAAATGTCAATGGCACAGGCTACGCCATGACCTCCCCCCCTCCCTTTCTAGGTGGGCACCCCTATCAGAAGTCAACTATATTGAGAGGTTCATTCGATTATCAAATCGGTCGAAAAATACATTGCTCGAGTGATTGACATCTCGAGAACTCAACATCTCGAAAACTCAACATCTCGAAAACTCAACATCTCGAGAACTCAACATCTCGAGAAGTTCAAAGCGAGAACTCGAGCAGTTGATCGCTCGAGTACTCGGAAAGTGACAATCGAGAACTCGAGCAGTTGATCGCTCGATTACTCGGAAAGTGATATTCGAGAACTCGAGCAGTCCATCACTCGAGAACTCGGAAAGTGATAATCGAGAACTCGAGATACGATAATCGAGAACTTGTGGTAATCGAGTTCTCGAATGATCTTGAATATTCGAGTGATTCGATTATGAGAACTCGATTATGCCCATCACTAAAATATACAGGCGAATAAAATGACTTTTTAATTTCCTTCTACGGGCAAAGCAGTGCGGGTACCGCTAGTAGCATAATAAAGCATAATTTAATTCAGCTTGATCAAAAAAATAGATGAAATTTAGCGCGAACTTTAGCGAAGCTAGGAAAAACGTGACATCTACTGCACGACAAGAGAGTTTTTACTATTTTTACTTTCTTCTATATCTAATATATAGAAGAAAGTATTGGATTCGTGCAAATTTTCGAATTTCGAATTTTGACGGATTCGAACGTTTTGAGATGTGCTGAGTCCTTTTCGACTATTTTTGGAAAATGTCTGTCTGTCTGTGTGTATGTGTGTGTGTATGTATGTGTGTGTGTATGTGTGTGTGTGTCACGTCTGTGTGTGACCAGTTTTTTGTGGCCGCTCTACAGCAAAAACTATCGCATGAAATTGAACGAAATTTGATACACATATGTTACCCTATGTGAACTTGTGCCCATTGGTTTTTGGCGCGAATTCCTCCAAGGGGGGTGGAGCAATGGGACGTTTTTTGAGTTATGCGTGATTGCTATTCCTCAGGAAGTAACTGGCGGAATCAAACAAAATTTGGTCCATATGTTGGTATTAACAGGAACAGATGCTGATTCAATTTTGGTGTCAATAACTCAAACGGGGGTTGAGCTATAGAACGTTTTTTGTCGTCAATTGTGAGTGCTGTATCTCAAGAAATAATGAACGGAATGAAAGAAAAATTTATCGGCAAGTAGCCCTTAGTGGGTATAAGAACTGATTTTATTTTTGTGTCAACAGCTAAAAAGGGGGTAGCGCAATCACCCGTTCTTTTTTTCCATTTTGAGTGCCCTATCTCAAGAAGTAATGCTACGTTCTGGTTGAAATTTGGAATATATGTGAATCCATATGTAAACAGGCTTTGGTTCAATTTTGACGCCGATCGCTCCAAGAGGTGTTGATTTTTTTTTTTTTTTTTTTTTTTTTTTTTGCGAATAAAAATAGCTTTATTAATGCAACAATAAGAAAGATAAATCGTAATAGATTGTCGTCTGCGTATTTCTCGTGATTTTAATTGTATGGAAATGATAGGAAATATTATCTCAATGATTTAAAATTTTTAACTGTTGCCATCTTATGTTTGTTAACAAATAAAATATTTGTAATTCATTCAAGCAAGGCTTTTAAAATAACTTTCAATTTTCGCTCTTTGCTTTGCTTTTGCAATAATTCAGACATTGGGATAGTCGTCAAGTTTTTGCATGTGTAATTTTGTTTTTGTTGGGAATATTGCTTCCTCGTCAAGCATGGGGAGGGATCAGAAAGAAAAAGAAAAATATAGAAGAAAGTTTTGTGATGGCCACAACATACTAGTTTACGTCGGAATCCAAAATCTGGAAAATTTTGAAATCCGTATAGGTCGTGGTCCCGAGCATTCCCTATTAGGAAATTTTTCTATTTTTCAATTTTATTTTTATGTGATAGAGTAACATGTATGAACATCATAGGTGAAAAAAATTTTGCGATAGGATAAGTTGTTTTTTTAAAATTAATTTTTAAAGTTCAAGCGATTGTGACGTCAAATGGCACTGGAAGTGACGTTATTCGTCGCTCTTCCGCCGCGGGAGAAGTCGAAGGACGTGCAGTTGACTTCGAAAACGAAACGTAAGGCTTACTTCTCGCATTTCTGGAACATTAAACCTCTCATCCTCTCGAAAATATTCGAATACCATCATTGATGTTACTTGAGGAAGATCATTAGATTATGCTTTAACGAATCCGGCCTCCATAGTGTGTTGTTCAAAAGGATTATTGAATTTCTAAAAAATAAAAATATCAGCGCGCTCAAAATGTCCCTAGCGTAAACAAGAGATCTTCGGCGGAAGGCTGCCCATTAGTGCCCTGTGACGTAAGCTCGTGACGTTTCAGAAGAGCGCAATTTTGCGCGTGGATTTTTAAAAATTCCTTAAAAATCAATCACGGTGTTTTAAAATTCGGCGATGGTGAATTTTTTAGTTTTGAGGGTCAATTAACAATATCCAATAGTCAAAATATGAACATTTAATAGGTTGTAACTTTGCTAAGAATTATTAATGGATGTATCGTAAAATAACCTTTTAATTCAAAACCAGTGAGTTAAATGTATTATTCCGCACTTACATCCAAAAGTAAATTTAAAGAAGTAACAAAACTAGTTTTAAAATGTTTATTCATGTAAAGGGTAAATTCATTAAAATTATTCATTATTTATTGGTATAGTTAAATTAATTTAATCCTTTTGGCAGGCGACACTTTATTTAAATAATCTGAGAAAAACTTCAAATCTCCTAATAAATTTTGTCCTTTCTTTCGAACTAAGGTTATTAAATGTACAGGGTATCCGAAAAGTCCTTGACACATTAAAAAAATTCATAGAGAACCAACAAATCGTCGTATGAATTTGAGTTTTGCACCATAATACTTCACAGGTTCAAAAACTTTTATGACATCGTAAAAAAAAAAAAAAAAAAAAAAAAAAAAAAAAAAAAAAAAAAAAAATTGAAAAGGGGGGGAAAAAAAGAAGAAAAAAGGCATTTCGCAGCAAGGGTGTCAGTATATGCTATGCTTGTAATTCTTCGTTTAGTAATTTTCATTTCTTTTTGCGTTTTCCCATGTCAACAAAAATGATTTAAAAGTAACTTTTACATTTCCCCCCCCCCCCCTCTTTTTTTTACGATGTCATACAAATTCTTGAACCTGTGAAGTATCATGGTGCAAACCGCAAAACCATATGACAATTTGTTGGTTTTCTACGAATTTTTTAAATGTGTCAAGGACGTTTGGGACACCCTGCATATTGCATTTAAAGTCGAAAATCATTTGGGCAGATAAAGATAATGTTAGATTTAGCTGAAATTTTGTATGATAAAAAGGCTTGGTAAGTGACAACTTTGCCACTTTTTATTTTTTTTCACTCTACTCTAGCATACATCACTTTAAAACATGAAGATAACTTTTGTGACAATGAGAAAAAACTAAACAAAAGATTTCAAAATTCCATGTTTTGAAAGCTTTCAAATTCCCCTTCCCGAAAAATCCGGTTTATTCCCGGGTTCTCTCCATCCTTTACATCTGTAATGGTATTACACTTTTCGAAGAGGAAGCTGAGTAGAAAAGACAGAATTAGCAACCAATTATGTTGCAGAGCTAAAGAATTTAAACATCAATATTCATCAAACTGTTAAATTGCGTTAAACAAATTCAAACTGTTCCCAGACTTGGCTTGATGCACCAAACTTTGGAATCAAATTGCTCCTTTATTTTTTTATCAACGAAATTAATTATCACTATGCTTAAAAAAACAATCACGATGCTGTTTCAAGAAATGAAAGAAACATATTTCAATAAAAAATGTAAATTTATTGATATAACATCTTTTCTACAAATGATATCGTCATACAGATGAAATGATGACTTAATGAAGCTGAAAATAATGACAAAATGTTGATGAAATGATGCTTTTGTACAGATGAAAATGATAATAATGACTTTATACAGATGAAATGATGTTTTGTACACATGAAATTATGATTTTATTCAAATGAAATGATTTTATACGAATGAAATGATGATTTTATGCAGAGGAAATGATCTTCTGTACACATAAAATAATGATTTTATATGGATGAAATGATGATTTTATACAGATGAAATGATGACTCTAAATTGCAGGGATGCGGAGTCGGAATTAGTGTTGGGGTAAAGGAGTCGAGTTGTTATAAAACATGCCTCCATGATGACCTCCATGGTGTGGCTGCTCCAAACCATTACCGATCAGATCCATAGCCCATCCTTGGTGTTGGTGACCGATGCTTTGGTGTGATGGTGAAATCTAGAATTTCAAAAACATTTTATGAGAAATGGAATTGTTAAATTGATTATTAGAAAAACCCCCTGTCAAGGTTAAAGGGGAACGGGACATCTCCGCCGTAGCAGAGGACATCTCCGCCGCAAAGTTTATCTCTACCATTCCCCCCATGAGACATCTCCGCCGCGTATTTTCCCGCCGTTTTCGTAAGACAGGACAACTCCGCCGATTGAGCAGGTAGGGTGCAATATTTGGCGAAGAAAAATTGGCGAAGTTTAAATTGATTTACGCTCCATCCTGTGTTTTTCTAACTTCGTTTTTTTGAGTTCTAAAAGAATTTGAATTCCATGTTTAAGTCAAGAATTTCTCATGTTCATAATGCATTGCATACAAACCCCCCCCTCCCATAGAGTTTTTTTTTTATTAGAATAAGGAATCTTTTATGCATTTGTATCTTTTTGAGGACAAATCAACGTATGTCACTTTCCTAGAAATGATGTACAAAAAAAAAAAAAAAAAATTCATTTATCCTAAAATATATCAACAATCTTCTTTTATTCAATTAAAATATTGATACAAATATTGTGTAAAATTCTCTCCCATTTATTCATTTCTAAAACCATTTGAGGGCTTTTATTTTTTCATAATGAAATTTTCAATTACCAATGTTGGAGGCCCTAGCAAAAAAAAAAAAGAAAATTTATGGTTTGATTGTCACTTTTCAGTTATACCTTAAGTCCTTTTTTTTCGCATTTTTTACTGTAAATATAGTGGATTCTGAATCGTAAAACTTTTTATAAAGTTTTGTTTTACATTCGCTTTATACATTGAAACACTTAGAACTTCTAGTGTGAGGTGACTATACATTACAATACAGTAGACCCTCGTTTTACGCGAGGATTACGTTCCACGAAAATACCGCGTAAATTAAGACTTATAGGCTGCTTTTTCTGCTTGACAGAAATACACATAAAAGTTAAGTTTAATTTAAAAAAAAACAGCTTTTTTTGTTTTATAACTGAGAGGTTTCTTGGTCTTTAATCTCAAAGAAGCTTAATTTTTTTAATGAATAATTTCATACTTTTAATATCTTAACTTTTATGCGTAAAATAGATAAATAATTAACTTGGCAACACACTGAAACTCATGGCTATGACACAATTAAAAGCAAAACGACGTGTTCTTAAAATAATTTTACTACAGTTATTGAAAAATTTTGAAACTAAGTAAAAAATAGAAAATTTACATTAAAAATAAATAAAATAATTAGTATATTTAAATTTTGACGGCTTTGTTATCTTAAACTCAGAAAAATCAGTTTTAAAAACAGGGCAAATATTTTACTACTGCTAGCAATTTATTAGGTGCCGTTACATAGTTGAGCTTTACAATATTTGAAGGAACTATTTATAATGATTTTAGTGAATGTCCTTATTATCCCATGAAAATTAACAAACCATCAGATAGTTTCATGAAAAGTAAAAAATATTACAATTTCAACAAGCGTTTCAAAAAGTATCTGAAATTGCACAGCAGTATTGATGAAAACATTTAAAATACATAAATAAACTTTCAATGTATTTCGATATAGTAATTTTGAACGGTTAGAACATCTTAATGCACTACAGCAAGGCATCTTCACATTAAAGATAGCGTTGATTGAAAAATACGAATAGCAAAGAGAAAATATCTAGAATTCCACACAGTGAAATTACACAGGCAACGACACAAAATGGCGGACTGAACCCACGTGACTGCCCGCCTCCAATCGCAGTCGAAAGCGGCGCGCAGTGAATGATCAAAGTGTGTCGCCACTTAAGAGACGGATCCAGGACTTTAGTCAAGGTATGACGCGTGAAAATTGCTTCTACATTTGGACGAAGCCATTGCCTGTTTGGAGATATTTTTATAGTTGAAATTTTAACTCACTCCAGTGGATTAACTCTAAACTCCAGTAGATAGCGTTCATTGTTATTATTGACCACTTTTACGTTTCTTCATTCTCCTCAAATGAGGCAGTGAGAAGCAAAGGGATGTAAGTGGACATTTTCAAGTTGTGAGTAAAACGCGTTTAAAGATAGCATCCTAGGTAGGCTTCCATTGAATTTTTTTTTCTAAATCATGCTGTATAGCAGCAACTACCAGGGCTACTAGTACCATCCCTTGACCCAAGACAGAGGAGAGGTTCACCTACTATTTGTACTGGTTATCTCCAAATTTTTAATTTTGACGCTTACATCCCTTTGCTTCTCCCTGCCTCATATAGGAAAGGCTTGGGATTTGGAAATCATAGGACAGTAGGTAGGATGCAGAGTGGAGAAAAATCAGCAAAACAATGGCGCAACCGAAAATTTTTTCTGTTTCGTTTGCTAGAGTTCCACTATGCTAAGGTCCACTATGAGTTGAAACTACCCAAGCAAAATGCAAAATGGCCGCTTTGATATTAAAAGCTATGCCCTGATACATCGTTCTTAATTTTAACACCACAACAACCACATTAAAGTCATAGTTTTGAAATAAGTTTTTATATGGTACGCAATTTTTAGGCGACTCTAACCGGGCTTCCTGGTCCTAATAGTAAAACTTACCAATCATTTATTATTTTTTAGTCGACTTCTCTATGCATAAACATTTTTTACAGTTATTTAAAAAGAAGACAAAACACACAAAGCATATTTGAATATAATTAAGCATTTTCGTTTGCTAAAGGAGTAATACCGGAATTACAGCCCAGAGTGGCAGAATACAATGAACTCATAGGTTTAGATCTAAGGAAACGTAATATTCACTGGTTTAGAATTCAAGGGAACATAATATATCGCGATTAGTCCATTAATTCTTCCTTGGTGTAATCAATAATTAACATTTTTATTAAAAACATGTGCCGACGTACCAAGACGAATCACTTCGATCCTAGAAGCTATTTGCGAAATAATACATTTCTTTTTCAGCTTAGAAAAAAATGCAAATCTTAGCAAAACCATAATATTAATGGAAACGGTTTGTAATATCAAAATGTTTTTTCAACTGTATCATAGTTTTAAGAACAAATTAGTCACCTCTTTAGAATTCGCAAAGAAATAGTTTCTGAATTCTTCAGTAAAACTTATATGTTATGAAGCTATGATTTTCTTAATTACATAATATTTTACAGTTGAAACATAAATTAATTTTTTTAAACCCAAATTAGGTATGGGTTTATTTAATAACCTTGCCCTCGTGTTATAATCAATAAGGTAATGTTCCTAATTATTACCGCTCATTTTATAGTATCTCGGTGAAATTATCTAGGACCTAGTAGTTAATTGGCTTGAAATGTTAAAGATATTTTACGCCCACATTCACTGGATTAGTGCATAATATTCGTGCATTTGGGAGTAGATTAATTGGCATTAAAGGATCCTAAAAGCATTTAAAAATTAAGTCATGAAAACTTTTTTATGAAATATTGTATAGGGGGTACTGATGCGCTTTCAATTTCCGAGACCGCCTAAACAATTATTTCTACATCCACCCCTGCTAGAAGATCACCCATCATAGTATGACAAGCGCAAATTGCCTTTTTATTAGAGAGATTTGCCGTTAATTTGTTTGGCAGCATTCGTTGTTTTGCTCCTTACACTTTTCTGATAAACCTTAACATGTTGAGATAAGTAATTATATCTTGCGAAATATTTCAACTATACCATTATAAGTTGAGGTAGCTCTTTAGTTCTCGTGGTATCTGAAATGTGTCAATCCCCTTGGGTAGCTGCAACGATTCTGCCAGTTGCACACGGATAGCGCACCGAGTCAAATGCTTCAGGGTCCTGGGAGCAGTAGAAGTCGGCATTGCCCATTCTGGAACAATTTGGATGTACTTCTCAAGTACTTCATCTGAAGCCCCGTATCTTTTAAGGTCTTCCGCTTTTGGGACAGGATACGGGACAGCGTCCATGGAAGCCGTCAGAATCTTCCGCAGAATGCAGTCAGAAGCGTCACTGAGGTAAAGTACCATGCAAATAATGAAACAGGATCTTATAAGTTGTGGTGTCCGGCAACTGCTGCTGAAAGCAATACAGAAAGAGAAATTAAAAGTTGTTAAATGGGCCCTGCTGTTTTATGAAGATTGTCAACATTCATTGCAAATATTTGATTAAGTTCATTATGGTTGTCTGGAGAAGCAGTAGTTTGCAAGTACATTAAAATCTGATAAATATAGCGAACAGTTCTTTGATGAATATAGCGAATGGTAATGATTTTGGTACCAAAAAATAGGAATTGAAGAGTTAATCTTGCCTTTTGTATATCGACAAGCATCTTTCAAAATCCGCGATTTTTGGATTAAATCATTAAATACTCGGATATGACCTGATTTTATCTTACACTAGCACGAAAACGCATCGAAATGCTTTGCTGATGCAAATATGTTGTAGTTAAAACTAATTGCAACTGATTTGAATCTGCCGGAAGAACACTCTTATAAGAGGCAATAATTATTAGAAACGTTTGGATACTATTTGGTTTTAAATTCGGCGGCAGCTATTTAGAGTCAAACGCTGATTGAACATTCTACCTTTTATACTCAAGTATTACTTTGGAAATTGACGTTGGAAGCATAATAATGTTTAAAAAATTGCATACACATATTTCGGAACAAAAAGAGCACATTTTTCAGTAGAAACAAAAGTGATCTTCTAGATCCAAGAAAAAGTTTTTTTTTTCATGCTATTTATTCTAGAAACTCAATATTTTTTTGTATTTGTTAAAAAGCTGCTTGTCACATCGAAACAAAGGTTTGAAATTTATTGCTGTCTGTGAATCTAACGCACTTTAAAAAAAATATTTTGACTAATGTATACAGCGTCTTTTATGCTAACAAATAAAATGCTTTACGAGATTTGTACATGAATTGTGTTTGAGGATGTAAAAATATTACTAGCACCAGACCCGGATCTGCATATCCGCAGTGAGGGGGGAGGCACGTCCTTAAAAGACCCAACGACCGAAAAAATTGCCATAAAATATCGAAAAAAAAAACTAGCCCTAAGACTTATTAAAGTTGCAAATATACATTGCTGGCCTCTGGGAACTGGCCCTACAGATTTTGTTGCAGGGGGGTCCAAAATTTATAGATCCGAGCCTGACTAGCACGAAGCGTATAAAATTCGATCACAACTCACAGATGGCAATCTGCAAAAGCTGGCACTTCGCAAATTGATTTAATTTCTAAATATACTTTTAGAAACGTCCATTCCTTTTACTTTCTCTGAAAAAGTCGGCCAAAAAAGACGTTATTCATGCTATAATGCAAACAGCTACGCTTTGTTATTCCAAATGGTATAAACTTCAAATTTCAGTAGAAATTTAAAATAACTCTAATAATTAACACTAGGTAAATATTTAACTTGCTGCAGTTAATTAGCAGTAAGTTACCACCCTTAAACCAGGGCTAAGGCAGAACTGCAAGCAATATAACGACAACCCGGTTATGACATCCAGAGACTGCAGTTTTATCATTGTTACGGGCTCATACGTCTGGAATAGTCAGTAACCGAGTTGGATGCAGATAAATTATGTTTACAATTTAATTAATTACAGTAATTTACAGAAATAAAGTCTCTCGAGAAATTAAATGTAAGAAACGTTTCTTTTTAAATTAATATTTAAGAAATGAAAAATAAATTTTAATTATGTTACGTTACCCGATCATTTATAATTTTTTTTATCTTCATGAATTTACCTATCTTATGTATAACTAATCATGTCACAAACTACGTTAGAAAATGAACTTAAAGTGTTCAAGACTTACCTAGACTCTTCGTCCTTCCAGACACCATTGAGGGAGATTCCATGGCGAAGTAACAGAAGAATGTCAGCTGAAGAACCACGGACAAGAGCAATATTAAACAGCTCTATTTGCATCTGATGATCACAGCATCTTGTCCTGGAACTTGGCAGGCAACCGAAGAGGTCGAAATCTTGTTCGAGGCTGTTCTTGATTACATAATCCAAAAAGTCGAATTTTCCGGGCCTTTGTGCGGCCCTTCCAGAATATATGGAAGTGAGCAACTGCAAACCTTTTTGATTGTTTGTTAAACAAACTTTCAAGAGCTGAACGAAGCGGGAGCTGTCCCTGTAGTCACAATCCCAGCAGAGAAAGATGATTGATTTTAAGCATTGCGTGAAGCTCTCATGTTTTTTTACAGCTGGTTCACGTAAAGCGATGTCGGTTAAGAGGTTCAAAACATAGTCGATGTCCTCAAATAAATCAGCGCTGTCTTGCACATTGTCGGGGAAGAACCACATCTGAACCTAAAACACAACATATATTGTTCTTATGAAATAAATTAATGAAGTAGCGACGGTTTTCCTAAAATAGTCGCAGATAATCTACAATTGTGTCTTTAGAGTTCAACTTCGTAAAATTGCCTGGAGAGAGCCCCTGAAGCTCTCTCTCCCCAATACCTAAACTTACCTTAGATCGTCTAAAACTGCGTTTTTAAAACTACAATGTCAAAAACTTCTCGGGAGAAACCCCCATATCTGAGTGAATATTTTACTTACGATTAGGTTCGTATTGCCAAAGAGATCTAAATCTCTAGTAAAGTAATAACGCCCTTCTTCCTTCTAAACCATTTGTAGTTGTGGAATGAAATGGGCTCAGTGAGGTCCCTATTGTGGCGCTAGCTCCAGTTATACGGGCTCTAGGCTCAGGTTTCCAGGGATAGCTGCTGATGTGACAGAAGGAGGGACTAATATTGAGAGCGTGAAACAAGGGGGGGGGGTAACCATCAGGTTTTGGAAGCGGCCGACGATTTAGGATCCTTTGTTTTACAAATAGTGTTCTGTTAATAAAATAAGTCAACCGCCAAATAAGATCAAAAGATGGCTGTTCTCCGTCGGCAATTTTTGAGATAATAACTAGGTGTGCACACACATTTTATGTATAAAAAAAAATAATAATTTTCCTTAGAACAAATTATACGTGACTCAGACTTCTTGTAAAAAGTATTTTACTTTCAAATGAGTAGTTTTTCGTTTGAACACACGTAATTCTTTATCTCTAGTTCGTTCTACAATGATTTTAAATAAGGAAACCACTTTGGGCGAAAGTTACTTAAACGCAAGAGCGACATTGGCACAAAAAAAAAATAAATAAATAAATAAATAAATAAACAAATAAATAAATAAATAAAACTGCAATAATACTTTGAAATAGAATGACTACTATTAAAAAATTAAACTAAGAGAACTTTCGATGCGTGAAAAAGATTTCCATAGCTCAAAAACATGAATAGTTACAAAATTATTGAGAAAAGATGAGAAATTTTCCCAAATTTGGGCCAAAGTGGAGCGTGCTTACGGTACGAAAAACGAAAAAAAGAGTTAAGTGTGCTACGAAAACGTCGTACTCTTGCGATGACATATTAATCAGTGATTTTTCATAAGATTTCTTGGGAAAATAGGGCAAACTCTAGTTTTTTGTACGTAAATGAAGGACATACTGGACGATTTTGTAGATACATTTGCAAAAATTTAGAAAAAAATATATACTATCAGGCAGCTTCGCACCCTGAGTATTTCAAAATAAGAATAACAATAAAATTTAAAAAAGTAGGGTAGAGTGTTGCACCTTGGGACACTGCTAATTTTTAAGAATCTTGTTAGAAGCCATGTTCTTTGTAATGTCTATAATAGTAAATTTCACAACTAACTGCTGCTATAGTAATAATCAGCATCAAAAGAGTTTTAAACTGATGATTTTGTGAGGAAGAAAATTTCATGTCCCCGAAGTGAATATTTTCTTCTTTTAATTTCATTTTCTGTCTTTGTATTTGTAAAACTAATCAACTGAATTTAATTTTGTTATGAAAGAGAAGTACTTTAAACAAAGATAATATATGGTCTTTGCTTTAAATGCTTTGGTTATGAGAAAATAATGATAGTGCATCTAGATTGACCACTATTTTGGTTTTTCTTACACTTACACCACGTGGTGATTGTACCTTGGGGCAGTCTGTACCTTACAGAGGTGTGAAATTTATTAGTCTCAAGGAACAAAAAACGGAAAAATCGAATATTCCGGTTAAAAAAAAACCTCTAGATCATCTCTAAAAGCCTAATTATTATTATTATTTCTTTTTTTTTTTCGGAATAGTGAAAATACTGTACATTATTTCCCCGCAAAATTTCCCGTTTTACTTGAGTTTCCCTTCCCTGAAAACACTGAGTCCTTACCTGATGACACCCGCCATTATGTAATGTTGTTGTTTCCAAAACTGCTTCTGCAGCTGTGGTGAGTGGTGAGGAGTTTTTTTTTTTTTTTTGTGTTTTTGCACTTGGACCATCAAAATAGTAAGTTTAAGTGTTTTTGTGTCGCACATTGGTTTTAGAGAACATTTTTAGGGTTTGTTTTTAAGTTTTCCCCTTCAAACATCGATTTTGGTGAATTTTGTGAAATGGGTAGCTGCCTGGCCTTTCACCACGCAAGAAAGCACTGGTTATGTGTATGTTAGACCAAAATATCTTTTCACAAGGAGAAATCGCCAAACAACTTAATGTTTTCCAAATCACTGTCAGCAAATCAATTTTTCTGTCAAAGAAAACATTCCAGTTGTCTCAAAGGGGCTGGCAAAATGTGGTAGAAAACGCAAAATGTCCCCAAAAGTGGAAAGAAAAATTATTCGGATGGTCAAGACCAATAGAAGAGCAACTAGTAAGGACTCTGCAAACAGTCTGAAGCATTATGGTGCTGGGTTGAACCCATCCGGCAACAACTAGTCCGGCGATTGCTCCGGCGACGACTCATCGCCAATGAAATGCCATCTCTAAGGCCACGCAGGAAGGCCAAAATCACCTCAGCTACGGCAAAAGAATTGAGTGAGCAATAGATGTTCAAAAGGTGTTCAAGAGACCACTGAATCCTTTTATTTGCCACAGCTGGGGTGATTTTGGCCTTCCTGCGTGGCCTTATAGCAGGCATCTCATTGGCGATGAGTCGTCGCCGTACCGATGATGGGTTCAATTCCGCACCATAATGCTTCAGACTGTTTGCAAGTCCTTACTAGTTGCTCTTCTGTTGGCCTTGACTAGCCGAATAAATTTCTTTCCATCCTATGAGACATTTTGCGTTTTCTGCCACATTTTGCCAACCACTTTGAGACAACTAGTATGGTTTCTTCGAATTAAAAATTGATTCTGCCGACAGTTTTATGGGAACTATTAAGTTTTTTCGCAATTTCTCTTTTTGAAAAGGTATTTCAGTCTAACCTGCACATAACCAGTGCTTTCTTGCGTGGTAAGAGGTCAGGCAGCTTACCAATTCACAAAATTCACCAAAATTGATGTTCAAAGGGGAAAACGTGAAAACTAACAATAAAAATGTTACATGAAACCAGTGTGACACAAGATTACTTATAAACTTGCTATTTTGGTGGTCCTAGTGCAAAAACATCTGAAAAAATACTTCCCATCACTCACAGCTGCAGAAACAGTTTTGGAAACAACAGCAGAACATAATGGCGGGCATTATCCCATAAGACTCGGAGCTTCCAGGGAAGGGGAAACTCAAATAAAACGGGAAATTTCGCGGGGAAAAAATGCATAGAACTTGGACTATTCTTGGAAAACATAATTAGGCTTCTCTTCTTGAAAGGATCAAGAGTTTATTTTTGAACCGGAATATTCGATTATCCTGATTTTCGCTCCTTGATTCTAATAAATTTCACACCTCTGTAGGACACGTGCCACAACATATGCATGGTTCTTAATAATTAAGATATGTTTAGGAACATCGAAAAGTGTACTAGTCTGATGTAGTCTTTGAAACACATTTAATGTCAGATAATCATTTTTTAATCCATTATTCATGACTCATAATGATTTAATTCATAACAGTGATTTTTTTTTCCGGTGCGAAATTGGTTCAAGTTTTCTGTTTCCTGAATCATGAAGAGTTTTCCATGAAACAACAGGATGTGTCCCAAGGTACACATAATAGAATGTTGTACCTTGAGAGAGTTTGAAACTCTTACTTTAAATGGCTAGCAATATTTTGTTTTAAAACTGTCTGAATTTTAAAAGAAAAATTGCAGAGAAATAGGTTGCGGTATTTTAATGTGACCTTTAGATTTTTAATTTGATTTATATAATTGACGTTGAAAATTAAAACATAAAAAGTCTCAAAAGGTACAACACTCTCCCTTTATTTTTGAAAAAAAAGTTCTTTTAAATTTCTAAAAATATTAAATGAGTGTATACTTTCGAAAAAAATTCCCCTCTGAAATAAATTTATCATCACCTGCTGATTTTTTTTCATGTAAAAATTTAGTAAATAAATAAAAATAGAAGAATGCTCCCACGATATTCAGATTTCTTATGAAAATGATCAGCAAACTGCATCATATAGGGATACAAAATTGAGCGAAAACAAATCTCTCTATAGCTTTAAGGAAGAAATAAAGGTAATAAAAATCTTTAAAAAGAAAGTATGTGCTCTACACCGGCTTAAAGTGTACCCAAAAAAATAATAAGAAAATATCCCGAGATTTGCAAGAGTAACTAGTAAACAAAGATTTTGTTACGTGGAACATTTCTAGTGTTTCAAGGGCAATTTTTGTCGCTGTTTCTAAATATTTAATCAAAATTTTTCCATCCCCCACAATTTTTGCGTAATCACAGGTTTTAAGTGGTTTTTTCCCGTGTTTTCCTATATCACATAATGATAAAAACCCATAATTAACAATTAAAATCTTGTCATAAAGACTAGAAATGTGGAGATAAATATTCAGATTTGCTACTACTGCAGTGGTAACAGGGTGGTCAATCTTAATGGCAACCATTTTCGTAATATACGTTACCTGAGTTGAATCATTTTTTGTGTTTTTACAATTGAATGCAAACATAAAGAAGTTATAAATTTTACTCTAAGGAAAATGTTTTAAAATGCAGCAATAGTATTGACTCCTATAATGGAAATGTTCATATTTTAATATAAAACAGATGAGACTTGGTATTAACTCTTCCGAAACTAGTTTAAAAGCTATACCATTGCATGATTGAAACACATTGCCTTCGGTATCACTAGCATATTTAGTCAAAATAAAGGAAACATATGGAGATTTGTAAGGATTTTTAGATAAAATTTTTGTACAACACGTATCATGGGACAACTATTTCTGGCTGAAAATTGAATTAAATAAATTTTATGAACTGCTTGGTTTTTAAAATAGTGCTGTTTTTTCCTTAAATGGGAAAGCAACGGCAAGAAGAATTTAAGGGAAAGAAAAGACTAGACCTGTTATTCTACAATCTTTTTACATTAAGTTAGGCCTTTAAAAACTTTGTAGAGACTTTATTTGACTGGTGCTAAATTCGATAACTTAAAGCCGAATATTCTATGCAATGTATTGTTGTAAAGCTAAATAAACGTATTTTTGGAGCCCCCCCCCCCCCATTGTCCAAGGGAATAAATTCTTGCTGATTAATGCTAGACACTTAAGAGCAATGTTCCTGATGCCAAATACAGAAAGAAACCTGATGCCAAATACAGAATAAAATGATGATCAAACACTTAGCAATTGTTCATTTCTTACAATTGCTAAGTGTTTGATCATCATTTTAGTATTAAATCATGCATGTGAATTTGCGCATTTCTTTCAAACATCAGTCCAGTGTTACAAAAAACCTGTGGGTGATGGAGAAAAACTGTTTGCATATTTGAATTCAGCGCATTATATTACACCAAGATCAGGTATTTTTCTCTATGTAACAAAAAAAAAGTTCATTTTTGTAGACTAGTGTAATTAGAGAAATGTGTATTTTTGTAGCTCTTACGATAAAAATACTACAACTTTTTAAATTAAAAATATACATGAATCTTGAAGTTGCTTAATTACTAGAAGTAACAGGTTAACATTCGTGCAGGACAAATAAATGATCGAGGCAAAACTATTTACGAACAAAATACTGTAATATTGTGTACACGTGTTTTAGTTTAAAAAGGAACCTTTCTTTTAGTGCAGCAAATGATTTCAATTTTCGAATTGCTTAGCGTGGGAAGCTTTGAAAATTTTCTGCACACACACACACAAAAAGAAAAAAAAACATAGTAGTTCCAAAATACCAGTGTAATCATACAATCTTTTCGAATGCAATTATGCAACAATTAAAATTAATAGTATCCGTTTTTGTTTTTTAAGTATGAAGTATGTTTAACTCCATATTTGAATCTTAGTTTTGTTGCAATAAAGCACGCAGAATCACTGTAAACTACAAGAAATTATAAAATTATTGTTCATTTTCTGTTTCAGAATGAATTTTAAGAACTAAAGTCTATCAATGAAAGTCTTAGATTAAAAAAGTCAAAAAAGTCTCAGTTTAAAACAAGTCTTAGACAAAAAAGTCTTTAGTTAAAAAAATCTTAGTCAAGAAAGTCTTTAGTTAAAAAAGGCTTAGTTTAAAAAAGTCAAAAGTTTTTACTTATAAAATATTTCTAGTACCCTAGAGTTAAAATACTTGTATCAGTATTGTAGCAATTAGGCACGCAGAAAAAAGTAAAAATTGCAAGAAAATTTTTATATAATTAATCTTTCTGTGTTCAAATATCAATTTTAAGTAATAAAAAATGATTATTTTTAAGTTTTTGAGTACAAAAAAGCTCTAGCACACTAAATTTAAAATACCTCTTCCAACATTATCAGTATTGTATAATAAATTCATAGCACTGAATACTGATGCATGCAAGAAAGTCATAAAACAAATAATCCAGTCTGTTTAAATATAAAGTAAGAAATATATGAATTAAGCAACGAACCTGGCTTTTTATTCTCCAAGCGATCGATCGGTTTATAGACATGTGGATCTGTTCCAAAAATTTCATCTCCATTTCCAAGTTTGAACTTTCCATATCTTCTTGTTAACAACAACTTAAACGCAGGAGCTAACTACTACGAAAAAATCTTAAAGGCAACTGAATTTGGGAGACACTTCCGGAATTGCAGAAAATTTGGCGGGAACGAAACAATAGGGGGCAGGTATGTGTGGTCAACCTGATCTTTATAAAGTAACATTGGGGGAGGGCTTAGGAAAACTCTTATCGAATTGGTTTGATTGATAAGGGAGGAGGAGGGGATGCGTGCTGAGCATTGAACTATAAGTAAGGTGGAATGATTGCTGCCGATTACCCCTTTTGTTAAAGACTTGGTCCAGTTTTGAAACAGGTTCTTGCAGTGGCGGATCCAGCCGATTGTTTTGGGAGGGGCCATCCGAAATTTTTGAACAAACTCCCCAGAGCCGAATTTAGCTCCATGCCGCCCCTAGGCAAATTTGAAATCTGCCGTCCCCCCCCCCGCCCCCCAAAAAAAGAAGCAAAATATCCTTGACTCAAAAAAACGTAAAAAAGTATTCCCCAGATTCAAACTGTCAAACTTATGAAGAAATGATGGCGATTCACATTCTGAGGCGCCCAGATGAAATGATCACAGTGATCTCCCACAAAATTTTTTAGTCGGCAAATTTTGCTGACGATTCGGCAAATACCATGATTGAAAAACATTTGAAAAACATAAGATGTGTGAAAGTAATCATTATTAGATTACAAGAAAAAATTGTCTCTGTGGAAAATGAAAGAATGCTAATATTTTACTTTCAAAAATAACAATTTAATTCGAAAAATGTATATTATAATGGTAAATTTGCCACCCCTCAAATGTTTGCTACCCTAGGCAGCTGCTTACTCTGCCTGTTGGGAAATTGGGCCCTAATAACTCCATAGAAATTTTATTAAAATGAAGTTTATAAACTCAATTTTCGGGGTATCGAGATATTAGGTGGGAGGGTGGATTAAGGAATCTCCCTCGAAAATGCTTCAAAATTTAAATTTCCAAGTAATTTTTGAAAATTAGGAAAATAAAAATGCATTTTGTCTATTTTTGATGATGTACGGAGAAAGGTCAGGTTACGGGCGCTGGAACCAAAATACTTTTTGAAAATAAAGCTTAGAAACCAAAATATTCTGTCATTATACATTGAGAAGTTAGAAGAGGAAGGGTGCTCTTCTAGCTCTTACGCTGTCCAGCCTAAAAATGCATCTTTAGTAATGTTTGCTTACATTAAAGGAAGTGTGAAGGTGCTCAAAATCCTTCCTTCTTGGAAATATTTTGCCTTTGAGGCTCTAAAAATTCGATTTTTAACTGTATTTATACATATTTTAGAAAGGGATGGAAGATTCGTGAGCTCCTCCAAAAAACCTCCTTTTAAAGCTATCATCACGATATAAACAAGGGATAGGGAGGGAGGGGGTCCTATCAAAACTCGTTTGTAATTGAAGTCCCAAAAAAATTCATTTAAGTTGCTTTTAAGCAAGTTAAGTGATAAGGGCTGCATAAGCTAGTTTCCGTTGACATTTTTTCCAAATAAATGACTTAAAATGCAATTTTTTGCTACTCATCAACTCATTTGTGAAAGGGCATGGGAAAAGGGGGTTCTCTTCCTAGTTTCGAAATTAGAGCCATAAAAACAAAAATTTAGGCTCTCTTTGGTCTTGTAAACAATAGGTATACTCTGAGAACCGCAGCATTTAGAGATCGTCCGTCTGTAGTTGGAATCAAGAAATGATGTAAAAGATGGAGACAAATTTTGGAAAAAAAAAGTGTTGTTTTGAGGATAAGGATATAATTTATCTCCCAGTTAAGTCCTATACTTCTTTTTCAGTAAAATACATGTGTTAAATTTTGTTATCATCTTATATTTTTTTTTTTAAATATTCCTACACTCACAAGGCTTTGGGAGGGGCCATGGCCCCCATGGCCCCCCTCTAGATCCGCCCCTGGGTTCTTGAGGGTACTTGAGAATTGACAGCAGTCTAGCCGGCAGAACATAGTCTCTCTTATAGGAGCCATTCAAAACGTTTGCTGATTTCATCCGAATTAGTTTATAACTAAGCCAAAACTAACAAAATAAAGTTTCAATGGAAGTTTTATAATAAAATACTGTCGGCCCCGCTTAATCGAATATCGCCGGTTCCTAAAAATATTTGATTAAGCTGGGACATTTTCTTTACCTTTATTGACAACATTTGTCTTAAAGTGTAATAATAATAAATCAATAGCCATATAAAGGAAATAATTAATATTATTGCAATTGAGTTTTTGAAATAAGCTAAATAAAAAACAAAGTTTAATGATTAGACAAGTAAGTATGAAAATTATAAAAAGTAATTTACAGCATGAGTTATGAAATCTTTGTTTTAGCACCTTTTTTCAGTACATTATTTTTTGAAAAATTCCATAATAGGGCATTGCTTGCTCAAGGTCTTTTGGTAACACTTTTCTGGCTCCTTTTCCCCCCTCCTCGTTTACCGTATGTTATATTTGATATTTATCATCGTCTAAAATGTGTATATTTGTGTCATTTAACTTAATTATCTACGACATTATTATTATTATTATTATTATTATTTTGTAATGACAAAATTAAAAGAATTTTGATAGAAGAGTGGAAACGTTTTGATGAAATATAAATGTTTTTTTCGCCCGTTGTCGGCGATAAATATTACTTTATATTTTACATTGATTCAAAAAATTTCCCAGCAAAAATAGTATTCGATTATCCGGGGAAATTATTCGATAAAGCGGGGATCTGTTACATTGCGTCTATGGGGAAATATTCGGTTCCGGGAGGTTTTATTCGTATAAGCGGGGTGTTCGTTTATCCGTTGTCCGATTAAGCGGGCCTGACAGTATATTGTTCTTTCTTTATGAGCCTTAACTTTGAGAACAAATATTCAATATGTTCATTATAAAAACAGCTCAGGCATCTTAATTATTTCCCTTTGCCCCACATTCCCTTACTATGAAAGATGGAGAAAATTATTGACGCATGATAAATGTTGCGTCATTGTATATTAGTATGTATACAATTTTTAATCAAACGATATTTAATAATTAATAATGTTTTGTTTAATCAAATTAATGCAAAGAGTAAGTTGTTAAATGTGTGATGTAATCATATGTAAAGTTAGAAGAAATAAAAAAACTGCAAAAAAAAAAAATGTGTCATCAAAAGCTGGGGTGAGGCTATTGTAACATAAACTTAGAACATGATCCTTTGACATTTCATTCATTTTTACGAAATTTGTAAATTATTTGTTTTGCAAAATTTCATTCTACATGCTTACATGTTATAGTAACGTCGTACCGTATGCAGAAAATTACATTTTTTTAATTTTATTTATTTATTCATTTATTTATTTATTTATTAATTATTATTATTATTATTATTATTATTATTATTATTATTATTTTGGTTAACAAATGATTTTATCATAGTCTCTTGTTGAAGGTATGTTTAAAAAAAATCATTTTGAAGAATATTTTTTCCGCCAATTAATTCGCAGTACTTGACCGTTATAAATAGTCGGCAAATTAGCCGATTAATCGGCGCATCCCTAATGTATGGTAATCCTGATTTCTCTGATATATCTTCACTCTACAGAGTCCTGATTTAGTGTCAAGTTTAATTTAAAAAAATGTTGTGAAAGTTTAAGTGAAATCTTTTGAATGTCAAATATTTTTTTGTAATTTCTATCTTGTATATGAAAAGTTAATTTTGTGGAAACATAAATTCGCTAATTGTGTCCTCGGTGATACACTGTGATAGATGGATTTAAAAAATTTCTATTGTGAATACCACAATTCATTATTTTTTTTCACTTTTTGTTAAAGTATAAAAGTTCAATTTCACAATTACAGAGTGTGTTATACATTAAAAAAAAAAAAAAATGACAACAGCGCATATAATGCATAAAACATCATTTACCCATTTTAAATATATTGAAAAATTTTAGAAAAAGATCGCACCTTTTTTGATCAAAATTAGGAGCGCTTTGTATAATCTATTTTAGTATTCCTTTTTGAACTATATTGAAACATATTTTTAAAATGACTTACTAAAAAGAAATAAAATATTTCATTTTTGTTAAAACGCGAAATTATTTTAAGTTTATTTGTCAAGCCAAACAGAATGAAAACTTTTTGACACTGTAAATAACTTGCGTTGTAACAATTTAATCAGTTTTACTCTTTCGGTAATATTTTCTGTAGATTCTTTCTTTCAAGAATTCTGAATTTTTCAATCCCTTTTTTTTTATTTTTACAAACTTATTTTATAATTATGTACTTAATTATCTTCTTAAAACATAAAAATGAAAACTTTATTAACGTTCTTTCTTTTTCATTGTTTATTTAAGGTATTTAAATAATGATTCGAAAAGAAAAAACGGCGTAAATCGGTTCATTAAAGAAATAGTTTGTAATGAAATCAAGATGCATTTTTTTTTTTTTTTTTTTTTTTGAGAACCTAAGAGGGATATTATTTAAAATACTGTATAGCTGTGTTCCATATTAATAAACTCCTCGGTATCTTGAGCAAAGCAGAGACCCCTAACCAGATTGTCTTGCCGTCTAGACCCCTGTCAAACGGTGAGGAGGAATGAGAGCCTTTTTCGGACTGCGTTTTCTCCCTCATCAGTCATTCCACCTTTCTTATGGTGCTGTCTTCAATGGTGCTGAGGCTATAATAGATCTGGTTCTTTGATGGAGAATTAACTTGGTTTCTTATCATCCTAGGGAGCAGAATCTTAGACCATTAAGAGGATGAGAGGTAGACAAGCTATCGCTTTCTTAGACCATTGGGAGATAGACCAGGCATTCTATTGAGCAGCTATTGTATGCGCTGAAGCAGGAGTAAAGGCGACAACTTATATGGACAAGGAGAAAAGATCAAATAATTTCGTCGGTGTGTGCCACGTGACTAAGACCCTTTAGGGATTTTGGCGTTTTCTTTCTATATGTCTCCATTCTACTGGAGATTTCGACTCTTCAACATGCCTTATTGCAATGCGTACCACTGCATTCATGTATGTGAATTAACTAAATTAATTGCCGAAAAATATTTAAACATACGAATGTATCACTTTGTAAAAAATATCAGTGAATCCCTTAATACCCCAAAAGTACGCAGCAAATGCACTGAATTAATTTTGTTCAAAAATCAGTAACTGGAAAAAAAGGAGAAGAAATCTCGAATTCTATAGAAAATTGCATTTCGGATTTCTTTTTGGAACTTTTTTCGAACTTTTTATAATAAAGTATTAAAAACAGGTTAAGAATTTCTAAAATGTTTGCGATTGTTCAGCGATCGAATTGAAAAAAAAAAAAAAAAACTATAAACAAGGTTCAAACGCTCAAATTAGGGGGCGGGGGATCTTTTGAAAGGTTTTTTTTTCCAACATTTAATTTACTTATTTTAGAAATTTTCTTCGTGTTTTGGCGTTGTTTTTGCAGTAGATAAAATGTTTATTCATTTCATTAATTTTCTTGAAAAAAAAAAAAACTTCTATGGGAAAGATAGGCTAAAAAATAGTTTGAAATACGTTATCGTTTAAACTTTCAACATCATTTTCACAAATTTAATATTTTATTCATTTCCAGTAGACATGAAATAGTAAATGAATTAGTAAAAAAACACTATTAAATGAAAGATAAAAAGAATAGGGAAATTTCCATTCATTGTAAAGAACTCTACTTTGCTGCTATTTACTTTATTTCGGAAACGTGTGGGAAATACTAAATCTATTTCTTAATGAGCGCAACTTTTAAAGCCATTCTGAAATCGGCATAACTCAACAACTTACAGTGGAAATTGAAAAAAAAAAAAAACACTTCTCCATGAATCAGTAAACTATGCCACTATGCGCTTGAAGGTGACAGAAAAAAAAATGTGCTAAAACATTTCAGGCAGAAGGTAGAAAATTAAAATCGACGACTGTTCAAATCCCTATGAGAATTAGCGCAGCTCTGGCGAAACGTATTCCGTGGAAGGACGCAGTCACGTGGTCTCCCGTCTCCCTTCCTTCCCCCCGCGAAGATTCCTGTGTCAACAATCACACCCACTTGCCGTATCTATGTGTTAATGATCTAAGAGCAGAGCAAGGAAGAGGGGGGGGGGATAAAATTCTCCCGGTAGCCCCTTTCCTGGAATGATGCTCACCAAACCTTTATACAGGGTGTTCTGTTTTAACCTGCAAGACCTTTATTTCCGCAACCGTTAGCCCTAGATGTATACTTCCAGTTGAAAAAATGTTTCAAATGAGATGCAGAGTTAAGATATAGAACGTTTGAAGTGAAAATAAAAATAAGTCAAAAAAAATACAAAATTTAACTTTTTATATGGAATCCAGTTCCCCTAACTTATAGTTAAGGAAATGATCTCCATTGAAAAATAATTCCAACGCAAAAAGTTTGAAACTATAGTCAGTGGCGTAGCTAGGGTGAGGCGGAGGGGGCGATCCGCCCCGGGCGGCACTTTGCTGGGGGGCGGCAATTTCATGCTCTTGATGGGAAAAAAGTTCAACGTTTCCCAATAGGGAAATCATGCTTTTGATCAATTAAGGAGGCAAAAAAATAATAACTTTTCGCTATAATATGAAGCTAGCACTTGATTTTAAGAAAGTTACTTGGAAACCACCTTATTATATATATATATATATATATATATATATATATATATATATATATATATATATATATATATATATATATATATATATATATATATATATTGAGAAAAGTTACAACAAGAGTAATGAAAAAGAGGTCTGAAATGATGCGCAATTAATTGCTCATCTTCGGGGTAGCATTATCTGTTTTAGAAATTGCTTTAATTGGTCACTTATTACAAAACTTTTATTCACACCAGAATGAATTTTATGTTTATTTTATAAAAGTACTTACTCACAACTCAAATAATAACTGCGACTAATCTTACTGCTTTATACCAGCAAAATTCCTATAAACAGTCACTTTCAAGTTGACATTCATTTAAGCGGATGGTTTTTAATTAGTGAATTGATGTCTAAGTAAGCCTTTCACATTCACATGGAAAGTAATGATTTTCGATGCCCAACTTTTCCTTCTCATGAATGAGTATGCTTAATCGAACTTATAGGGCTTATTAATCTTATCAACCTGTATCAGTGAAAAAGAAAACCATACAAATTCTGTAATAAAGCAGTATCGAATCTAGGAAAGCGGCAACTTCTGAGTTTTTCAACATTAAGGGAGGCACCCAAGAACGGATCCAAAAGGAAGTCATTATCCCCTTTGACAAGACCAAAGAAACCATAAAATTGCGTTTCTAGATCTCAAAATTAGGTAACTTTCCTGCGGAGAGCGCCGCCGGCCTCTAAGCTCCTGCCTGGTGTCACCAAAATTTAAAATGCATTTTTAGGACTATTTTTGAAAAATTTTCTGAATAGAGCATATTCTTTATTTTTCTTCGTAATTAAGTTCTTATTTTTCCCTTAAATACTTTTGACTGTTTGTCAAACAAAGGGCGGCAAATTGAGGAAGCGCCCCGGGCGGCAGAAAGTGTAGCTACGCCACTGAAGCTAGTACGACCAATATTCACCGAAATATGAAACGCATCGTTTTGTGACTTAGACCACTTTTCATTTACCGTCAATAACACCTTTTGGGGGGGGGGGGGAATAAAGCAGTTAACAAGTGTTTAAAGTGATATGTGTGCCTAGAGTGTGGTTTTTCAAATTGTTCGAGGTTTTGTGGTGTGTTTTTTACGTATCACGGCATAACATTTGCATTTATTTTCGAATAGCAATGAAAAATATAAAAACTTTGTTTTTCTTTTTCTTTTTTTTGACGACCTGTCATTCTTCTGAAAAGGCGATAACTCCCAATCTCATTTTCTGCATGGTCCCTTAAAACTTTGAAATGGAATATCTCCTTTAGTTTTGGTTGCACAAATGTCAAGTTTTTTGTTTCAATTATACAGTAAAACCTGTCTACAGCGATACTATTAGGACCTAAAAAAATATTGTTATAGACAAGTTATCGTTATAGACAGTTTGATTATTCATGCTGGCATTTTGCAGGGACTAAGGAAAATATCGTTATAGACAAGTTTATTGCTATAGACAGTATCGTTATACACAGGTTTCATTGTAGTTTTCAATGGAGATTATTTCTCTAAATATTAGTTAGGGGACCTGAGGCCCGTATAAAAAGTTTTTTTTTAAACTTTTTATACGGGCCCAAAACTCCAAACTTTCAATATCTTAACTCTGCATCTGATTTTGAACATTTTTTCAATTGGAAGTATACTCCTAGGGCTAACGGTTGCGAAAATAAAGGTCTTGCAGGTTAAAACGGAACACCCTGTATAGCACACATACAATATGCAAATAAACAGGAGTTGAAAAAAAAATCGAGAAAACCGGAAAGGAAAGTTGGGCGCCAGTTATTTATTTTCGAAGATTTTAAAATTCGTTCACATATTCTACACGACGCCGTGTTTTATCCTCCAATTCCAAATAAAATGCAGAATGGTGTCTGGAAACTTAATATTAAAAAAATTGACGGTATCTATTGGCTCCAGCAATATTTGAAGTTTAATGTACTCCTAAAAATAATGTAAATATTAGGAGGTGGTGATGCCGGTAGAGAAAAATTGTAAGAATGTGTTTTGAATTTTTAACCATTCAGAGCAATTTTGATCTTTTATTTCCATTTCTGACTGTCTCGCGCAAGCCTTAACGGCAGTGACGGATACAAGGGGAGGGTCATGGGGGTCATGACCTCCCCTGAACCGTCGACAACAGTGTCCGTTCACATTCTGTTCAAACACTTTATGCATAAAATGCAGACGCGATTACAGTATCTTTTCAATTCCTTAATTATTTTTGAAAGTAAATATTTGAACTACTACTTCCTTTCATTGCTTCTGATATAAATTTGCAACGTTTAACCGAAATTAGGTGCCTTATTCCTGTCAGATTCAGTGCCTTTTTTTTTTAAATCCTCCAACAATTTTCAGAAATTTTTCGCACATAAAACTGCAGGTTCGTTCAGGGGAGGGGGGTAAGAACAGTAGGTTCGTTTATTTTCCGCATGGCCCCCCATAAATGGTTTTCTATATCCGCTCCTGTTTAACGGCATAACAACCAAGGGTTTGTTTTGCCCCAATTGCTTGGAAAAATTTTGAACTTTTACCTTTAGTAGCATATTAAATATATTTTCAATTCGGTCAAAGTATTTACTGTTTTTTGAGTTTTTACAATTTTTTGAGCCAGAATCCAAAATCCAGGAAAATCCGAAATCCGAAAGGTCGCGGTCATGAACGTTCAGAATTTGAAGTCCCATACTGTAGTTGTATCCCTGCCAGGATGGACTTTATTTTACTTCAAATTTAAAGAGAATAATATGGTTTTATAATACTTTTAGAAAAATTTTAAAAAAGCATTTGATGAAGATTTAATATCCTTTTGAAATATCTTTGAGAAGAAATAAAGGTTAACAATAAATTAGTTATTTGAAATACATTGAAAAAGGGAATATTCGAAGATCAGGATACCCCCACCCTGCCTAATAACTTTTGGGGAAATATAGTCCAATTCTAACAAACTGTTCTCCTCATTATCGTGTTTAATTTTTCTGTTTAAACATATTCTCGTTCAAATTTGAACCATTTGAAAAAAGTTAATTTTAAATATTCAAATTTGAACCAAAAATATGAATCATTGTATTAGAGGTGGATTTGCTTCGATGAAGCTTTAGATTTCTTCTTCTGATCTTCTGACGAAAGAAATGTAAAAACATATGTTGCATATATATATATCTTTTTTAAATACTTTTTTTTTTTAATTTCAACTTATGTTAAGATTTCGGCCACTTCATATCCCACTTCCCGAAATTGTGGGTGATATAAATTAATTTTTCTCATAAAACTTCCGGAGCTTATTTCATACTCCACCTAAACATCAGCCCCAAAACCGCCCTTGCAGACACGATCAACTTTTTCTTTACACAGCTGCAATTCTGTTAGTAAAAATGAAATATTGGAATTAAAAAGCGATAAAATGTCATTACCTATTTCTATCAAGTTTCACCGCCTCAAGAACTAACAAGGGTTTTATCCGCGGTGCGTCGGGTACGATAGATATCTTAAATCTAAAGGGGGAACAATTGGAAATCTTATATACTCTGACTTTTGATACTATAGCACAAGACCAGAAAAATCACAGCTGCTCAGCCACAGTTTGAAGGTTAGCGTAGCAAACTTCCACATCTGTGACCAGGCATGGATCTACACATGCAGCGAAATCTGCGGGACCCCTAGCCCCCCCCCCCCCAAAAAAAAAGCCAACGAAACATTTTATGCTCTGATTAAAACTTTTTACTGAAAATTTTGATTTTTTTTTTATGAGCTAATTTATTATTTTCGTTCTTATTTCAAGGCCTAATTGTCTGATTTCGCTTACGAGGGAGATAGTAAGGTTTTTTTTCAACCCTGTGATTTATTTATTCATTTTTTAATTTTAAATTCGCGTTGTGTCTCGTTTTACATTTAAGTTGTCTCTTGTTTGAAAAATAATTTTATTTCTCAATTTACGTAAAAGAACAGTAAACAGAACGTAGTCTCGCATTTCATAGTTTTCATGTTTCAGTTCAGTCATCAGTTTTCAAGTTTCAGCTGCTCTTTTGGGTTGTTTTTAGGTAAAAAACTTTCCAAAATAGCTCTCTTTCCTATATCATGGCTTTTGTAAGTTCCCCACATGCTGAGTAATCAGCTCTGTATGGTTAACGTCTCAGGGTTTAGCTTCCATTACGCTGATGCTTTGTTAGTTAAATGCTGGTAAAAGGCATGTGTTTTGCAATTTGCTTGTTTGTTTTACCGCATTTTCTCGATTTCTCCAGCTTTTTAACTTGTTGACTTTCTTTATGCATTCATTTTTGTTCCAAGTACTTTTATCATCATGCAAATATTGAGAAAATCTGACGTGACAGGACTTAGTCAAGATAATTTGAGTTCCTTATTGACCAGTTGAAGGAAAAAACTTAAATATATTTATTTAAAATCTTTGAAGTATTTTTTAATGCCCTTAAGAGTTAAGAAATACTATTAAAGTTCAAAATTCATTTTTTATGTCCATCGCCTATTGTGAAGAAGAAATAAAAAAGAAGTTTAAATTGTAAAAGTATTTAAATTAATTATTTAAAAAAAAAGTTGTCAGAAAATTTTAAAAAAGCCAAAAGTGGGGTAAATAATGGGTTTTTTTAAATGGGTTTTTTCAAAAAAACCCATTGGGTCCAACCCAATTGGGTCCAATCCGGCCAACCCTGCTTTTAAGACACGTGTTTGCTGCGGTCATTTTTTCAGTTCACCATTTTTCTTCGCAACATTCTCGTTTTTCCTTGCTCTTCGCCAGCGCGTTACTTGAACATGAATCCATGAATGTAAGTTTTATTTCATCAAAACGAGGATGTGTACGACCCCACAGAGCAAAGTCAGAATTACGTTAAATGAAAAAAAAAATCCAACACTTTAGTGATGTTCATAGTCACAAATCAAACATGTAGTTTTAAAGTTGCATTTTAATTATCTTTGGTAGTGGTAGGGGAGAAGAGGTTTTTGCCCCCCCCCTTTTAAATTGTTTAAAACTGTAATATCTTCGGTGATGTTAGGTGGTAGCTGAGAGATTACACATTACAGGGCTCATCCCAGGAATATTTTCTAATTTGCAGACTTAAAAACGCATTCTAGACTATTTTTGGTAATGTTAGGGGTTGAAGAGATTCGGGTGTCAACTCCCCCCCCCCCCCTTTTTTTTCTTTTCAAAATTTAACTTTTGAAATTACGAACGTAGGGCATCATGATTCATGAGTAACTATTAGAGGACCGGCAATTTTTCGAAATTGAAGTTCCAAAAACGTAATTCTTGATGACTTTCAATCATGTTAAATAGAAGGGAATTCTCGGGAGCTTTTCCCGGAAACTTTTCGAAATTCAAGCACTTAAAACAAAGTCTACGCCGATTTTTAACGATTTTGGCGAAAAGAAGAGACGCGAGACACTTCCATGGAAAATTTTCGAAGTTAGTTTTTAAAATGCAGTTTTTAGACAATCTTTGCTCTTTGTTAATGTTGGCAAGAGTAATGGGTTTCGAGGGTCTCATATTTAAAACATAATGAAGAAAAATTGCATAATAAAGCATTAACTGCATACAAGCGTCTGGAAATTTCTTCAGTGTCTGAAAAAACATGTTATAAATTATACAGCTTTTTATTTCAACAAATTGGTGGAAATTTTACATCTACGCTACTTAGTGATAAACTTTTTAAAATAAGTAAATGATATAATATTCAAAAGTAAAAAATAAAAATACACATTTGTTAGACAGTAACAAAAGATGGTAGTGAATTAAGCATGAAGTTATATTACTCATTCCACGTCAACTGACCGGATTTTTCGAAATTTAAAGTAATGTTAAACAAACAAAGTGAGTTTAAAATATTTCAACTAGTTCAAAATTGAAAACATGATGCAAGAAATGACAAAAAATTTTCATTACCGCAATTTATAAGTTGACCACCTGTCTGAGTTGGCCACCAAAGAACTGCACCGCAAGTGGCCCACTTACGCAGGTTTTACTGTACTTCAGTGTTAAAGCTAAGCATTTATAATTAAAATTTATTAGTTTTAAAAATAGCATAAAACAATTCACAAAACCCGCTGCTGTGAATATTGTTGAACTTAATAATGAACCAAAACTAGAGCGGTGAAATTTCAGGAGTCATAACAGTCAATGATATTTCTTATCAGCCAACAACGAATAGCAAATCTAATTTCCAAAAGTTCTAATTTTCATGTCCTAAAACGTTTTATACTAGTGTAAGAAACAAGAATTGCCCTTAGAAATATGAAACAAATTTTAAAGAAAAAAAAACTATTATTTGAATTATGTTATTTAAATAACTTATTATTTAAATAAAAAATTATTTAGTCATCTTTTTCTCAATCATACTTGAAATTTGTGTTAAAATATGCATATGAAAAGAAAGTGAATTCAAAACTTATTAAAATGTAGAGTATTCTAATTACATTATAAAATACAGACCAATTCAAAATATTCCCTACAGAAACGTCGCAATGCCGAAACACTGCTGAATTGTAATAATAATATTAATAATAAAAACTGTGTGATAAATGCATAAAATAAAATAAAACTGCCAAATGTTTTTCAAAAAGGTCCTAAAATGAGTTCTCGATCGAATGTATGGGATTTTCAAGTTTTTAAAAAATATAATTCTATTTCTTTTTGTAAATTGTTTATATTGTTCTCTTACTTTTTAGTAGTATATGAATCCTTTCACTAATCAAGGATATTTCTTAACAGCAAATAAGTAGTCATTAATCTTAACTAGGAATGCACCGATTAATCGGCCGTAATGGCAATCTGTAACACTGCTGATTATTTAATTACAGACCAATTTTTGCCAATTAATCGGCGAGGGGATTTATTTTTTTATTATAATTATCTAGAACGAGGACGTATGCAGAATTAATTTCTTAACAATACTCCAATACAATTTTTTTTTATTGTTTATAAGTATAGTTGGTAGGTATAAAATGTACATAGTTACACGCATTTCTGTTTCAGTATCCCACGCTTCTCCTCAAACTTTTGAGGGAATACTATTCAGGAGAAGAAGAAAAAATTTCAGTCATCATATTCATCTTTTAAATACACTACTACATACATTTTACAATTTGTTTTAAAAACTGCTACCTATCGTTCTGTAAAAATATGTTTTGATTTTTTACAACATGCTTACAATTTTATTTTTACGAAATGTGATTATTGAAGCAGTACATGACAGTTTTACAATATTTTTTTATTTAATTCTACTATTCTATATGCAAATTAAAGTTGTCACTTAAAAAAACAAATCTGCATTTCTTTTTTTTTTTTTTTTTAATATCTATTTGTAATTATTGCGGTTTTGTGTTATGATTAACCGGATCTTTTTAAGTCTCTGGCTGCCAATTAATCAGTAATCGGCCAATTAGCTGATCAGTGCAGCCTTAGGCTTAACAAAAGAATAGGCAACAATAAACAAATTGAATAGATTGCTCTTACAAATCGTTTCTTCTGAAAATATGTTAGTATATAGGCTATTTTCATACGCAGTATCAAAAAATTGAATTATCATGCCTTAAATTTTTTTAACACTATCCCAAAGCAAAGAACGCATTTAAAACATTAAATAAATAAATAAAAATAAAAAACATTAAAATGAAGTCTTTATATATTTAAAACAAGAAAAATATTTAATCATTTCTATCAGAAACCTATTTAGAATTCGTACTAAAGTGAAATTCAATGTTTGAAATATTCTACTTCATTATAAATTGTAAAAATATTGGATAACAATTCCTATAAAAACCACTCAATTCCGAAAAATCGCTGAGATATAATAGTAGCATAAATCATAATAACTGTATAATAAATGGATAAGATAAAATAAAACTCCAAAATGCTTTTTTAAAATGTCATAAAATCAAAAAGACTTCTGGATCAAACTAATAGAATTTCGAGAAAATCGAAACTTTAATTTCTTTTTGTAATTTATTTATGTTATTCTCGTACATAAATCCACTCTGTAGCGGCGTGAATCAAGTTGTCCGTCACCCCTTTAGAACGATCTTCAGAAATTCAATTTAAAATAGAAGGAAATCCTGTGTGTCACACAAACCAAGTCCTGCGAAAAATCCGTATTCCAAAATGTTTTTCCCTACGATTTTCCTTAATTCCCCCAAAATAGCAGGTGTTCATTTTGTTCTTCCAGTAGCTATTGTCCATTCTTAATCACCTACCCTTTCCATTCATGGTGACACGTTATTAAAGATAAAGGACGAGCGAACCGTGGGTAGAGCCACCAATGGGCACGGGACATCTCCACCGCTAAGTTTATCTCTACAATTCCCCCAATGAGACATCTCTGCCACGTATTTTCCCTCCGTTTTCGTAGGACAGGACAACTCGCCGATTGAGCTGGTAGGGTGCAATATTTGGCGAAGAAAAATTAGCGAAGTTTAAATTCATTTAGGCTCCATCCTGTGTTTTTATGACTTCTTCGTTTTTTTACGCTTTAAAAGAATTTGAATTCCATGTTTAAGTCAAGAGTCCCCCCTCCGCAGTTTTTTTTTTATAATTAGAATAAGGAATATTTTATGCATTTGTAGTTTGTGAGGACAAATCAACGTATGTCACTTTCCCAGCAATGATGTACAAAAGAAAATCAATAATCCAAAAATATTCCAACAATCTTCTTTTGTTCAATTAAATTATTGATAAAAATGTTGTGTAAAAGTCTCCCCTAATTTTTCATTTATAAAACAATTTGAGTGCTTTTATTTTTTTCATGATGAAATTTTCAATTAGACATCCAGAGACACAGACTTTCAACTTTATTACTATAGTAAAGAAGATAATTCGTGTTTGATATTCTATAACACACAAAATACAATTTTACTGAAAATAGTTATCACGTATAGTGATCACGTGTAATCAATCGCAAATGCTCCTTTGACTTTCTCCTACATTTGATCTTATTGTCCCTGAGCTATTTCCTGGAATCGGTGGGGAAGGGTGGTTTATTCAGATACTAAAGGGGTTGGGAGCATTGAATAGTACATATAGAAGGCATAATGACAAGTCCTAGATGCTTGCGTTAGCTGCAGAAACCCCGCTACTTCGATAAGTTTTTTTGAATAGTGAATCGTCAGAAAAAATACTAAATCTTAGTAAAGCTCGAATGTCCATCGTTGGCATTCTTGCATTCTTCATTCTCATTTATCCTTGTTTCAAAAATAGGAGCCGCTCTGAGTGCAAATTCTTAAATTCATCACAGATCGCATTTTTTTTTTTTTTTTTGCTGTTTTTTGAACATGACTCGATTTGTTGTTTATTATTACTGTTATTATTGTCTCAATTTCATATCTCAGATACCTACAAAAACATCCGAACTTTTTTAATTTGAAAGTACCATACTCATACTGAAAATATTTTATGACTTTCGAAAAAAATATGCATTTAAAAAGAGTATTATTCCTAATGAACACATATGGGTTCATGCACCTGTTCTTCTGAGTAAGTAAAAATACATCCATTATTTACAAGACCTACAAACAAGTAATATGGGGTCCACAACAGATATTTTCTTTTTCGTTTAATACTTACGTCATTTGCTGTATTTGCTCCATGAAAAGTACAAATATATCTCCTTCATTTAAATAAACTATTTTTACAAATAATAATAATAATAATAGAATGTGGAAATAAAATCAATTTTAAAATAGATTTCTGAAAATAAAATAAATATAAATAAATAAATATAATAAAATTATTAAAATAAATATATTTATTTGTTGCTCAGAGATTTTGCACCTAGGATTTATCGGAATTAGTCAGACGGACTAGTATTCGTTCACCAACATTCAATCGAGACATTCATGTGATTTAAGTATATTCTTCAGTTGAAATATATTTATCTTGCGGACAAAATCAGCTAAATATTCCGATTATTCTATTAAAACTAACTAGCTGCACCAAATAAAATGTATACAATAAATAAATGTGCACAAAACATTTTTGAAAACGTTTTGAACTGAACTTTGACTTGAAATAGAGTGTCAAGCTGACCAACAATAACTTCTGTTAAGGTTTCTAATGCACTATATTAGGTCTATATTTGCGATCTTTCGCAAAGTAGCTCATGAGAATTTCGTGTATTTAGATTCTCTGTTTGTCACCAAAAGCTGATGTGTTGCCAAGAATGAAAATTTTAAACTAGTAACCAATTTGGCAATCGGCCAAGTTAAGACGATTCCATCTGAATGAATCTAGCAGGAGAGAAGGAAAAATAGCAATGGGATTTTGATGCACGTATGTAATAATTTCACTAGGGGCTTATTCATTTACTGTCTTAATTGAGTTGAAAATGAGTGGAAACAAAATGAGTTTCTGTGGAAACAATAAAAAGAAGATAAAATGTTTTCATTTCGTTCGGAAATGTAAAAGCATAATGGTAAGCTCCATATTATGTTGCAAACAAAATAAGTCAATTAATTTTTGAGTGAGAATAGATTAAATATAGTTTTGATTTAAAAATTATTGCAGTGAATAAATTGTCATTTTTAAAAAACTGAGTCGAAATAATTAAGAGACAAACGCGCACATCTGTAGCAGAGAAACTACCATCCTTGAAAGGTAATAGACGCGTCCATTTCCACATGTAAACCGGATATTAGCCTTTACATACAATCAATGGTCAGACAGTAAGTTTTGGTTAACGGTAATTCTTTTTTTCTTTTCATAAGTATGCAATAGCAATACAAAGCCTATTGAACAAAAGAACAAAATTATTTTTAGTAAAAATATTATTTATTCATTGTATCGATCGGCACATTGCATTATCATAAAAAGCAACATCTGCGGACTATATGCCGCTGAAAATTATCTCTGTCTTTCGTTTTCATTTCTTTATCTTTACGAATAATAAAGCTCAAAGTTTGTCTAGGTATCTGTCCGGATGCCTCTTTGTGACGCGCATAGCTCCTAAACTGTTCTGCCAATTTTCACGAAATTTGGCACAGAATTAGTTTGTAGGATGGGGGTGTGAACCTCGAAGCGATTTTTCGAAAATTCGTTTTGTTCTTTTTCTATTCCAATTTTAAGAACATTTTACCGAGCAAATTATCACAACGTGGACAAGTAAATTACCAAATTATCTTTCCGTGGAATCGTAACATGGACGAGCAAATAAACATGGCAAATTTGCGAAAAATTCATCATCCCTTATTTGTAAATATACTAGTGATGGGCATAATCGAGATCTTTTGAAAATCGAGATCTCGGGAATCGAGTACTTCTGATAATCGAGTGATTGATAATCGAGAACTTTTCAAGTCGATCACTCGAGTGATTGATAATCGAGATCTTTTGAAATCGAGAACTCGAGCGATTGATAATCGAGATCTTCCGAATCGAGTACTCGAGCGATTGACTTCTCGAGATCTTTGGAATCGAGTTCTCGAGCGATTGACTTCTCGAGATCTTTGGAATCGAGTACTCGAGCGATTGACTTCTCGAGATCTTTATAATCGAGTACTCGAGCGATTGACTTCTCGAGATCTTTATAATCGAGTACTCGAGCGATTGACTTCTCGAGATCTTTTGAATCGAGATGTCGAGATGTTTTTAATCGAGATCTCGAGATGTTTCAAATCGAGATCTCGAGACGTTTGAATCGAGTACTCAAGTAATTCATTTTCTGAGCTTTTCCAGAATTGAGTTTACTGCTACAGGGGTGCTTACTAAAAGGGGGGAGGGGGCATTGGCCGGTTTTTTCAGAGTGTTTTTTATTTAATTTTCGGTAGGGGTGGGGGCATGGCGCAGCCAGTGCCACTAAAATTTTGAGGTCTAGTTTTTTGAGAGGGTTCTTTAAATCTCATTTTCGGAAGGGGGGGGGGCATAGCGTAGCCTGCGAAGCTGAAATTTTTAGAAATGATTTTTTGAGAGATTTTTAAATCTCATTTCGGGAGTTGGGGGAGCTCTTTCTAGACGGATGCCCCGTAACATTTGATAGGGTGCGCCATATCGCCCAGAGAAAGGGGTTGGGGGGATACCCTTAACTTTTGGAACAGTTGAATTCCCGAGTTGTTTTGGCAGGGGTACGCTCGAAATAGGAATGTTCCATTAAGCCTATCATTTAGGGGTATAATAAGGGGCGAACCCTCCTGGCTTTTAGAAGTTATTGTATTCATTGCTTGTCAACACTACTGTTAGCTTATCAGAAACTAGGAGCCCGGCATTTGGACGACCCGGCTTGGAGTAGTATAAACTTTTATAAGTTTATGGGTGGCGGCTAAAAAACTGGCAACGGGCCCTTGACTCTTGGTGGCCCTCAGGGGATTCCCCGGAGTGATTGAAATGATACGCTATCACCCCCTCTCCCTTCCATCTCAATTTGTGTAACGGGTTGATTTCTCGATTTTTAATTTTTTTACATTCATTTTGAGTGATTTATTCGAACGGCTATGCATTTAAAGTAATGATTCTCAGATATCACGTGATTATTTCGAACGGTTTCGATCTCTCAAACATGAAGTTAATAATGTAAACAAGTAGGGGAATCGTTGCTCTGCGCAAAAGGAACCATTTATTCTTGTTTATTGCTTTTGCTTTTTTTTGTGTGTGTTCTTGTTAGTAGAATTACTAGTCGACCGGTGCGGAACTCCGCACTGTACTTCGAATCGTTTCATAAGGCATTTCGCTCTTTAAAAATTTCAAAGAAAGAATATTATGAAGAAAAACAAAAAAGTAAACGGAAAAATGTAAGCGCACAAGAGAAGGCATGTAATTTGAAGACATCAGTAACAAAACCTCGTTACATACAACGTTGTGATAATTTGATCATCGCTCCCCTTTTGGTTGTACGTATTTTCAATGCAAATATAAATATCATTAAAAGTGTGGCTGAGTGACACGTGAAAAATCAGTAATTTTGCATGTGAAAAAACAGGATCTGGCAAATACAGTCCTGCCCATGTGAGCTTCTGACAGGAAAAAAAAAGAAACATTAAAGAGATATTTAGTGGCACGGGTTCGAACTGGCGCAATTCTGATTAACAGTACGATGCTTCAATAAACCTAGCAACTGTGCAATCCTTTTCGAATGCTATTCATTGAAGGAATGCGTAATAAAACACAGTAAAAAAGTTTTTCGCCGAAAAAATATAATAAGATCATGCGTCTATGTTTTGTCATTAGCCAGCATGATACGATTTAAAATTATTCGTAAAACATGGAATTTGATTAAAGAATGAGGAAGATCTCACGTAGCGATTGAAACAAACATTCTAGAGAAGTAATAAATTCGGTTGAAAAAATAAGTGTTTTTATTTTTGAATATTCAACAATTTCCCATAGAAGGCTTCTTTAACATGTACGGCTTAAAAGCCCGCACTTGTTTTTCTTTTAATCGAACACTTAATGCTTTTTTATGCTTACATTATGCTCAGTGGTCTGGACGGAGTCAAAGCTTAAAAAAAAGGGAAGAACACCCTTCGATTAGCAGTCAACTTATCTGAATGATAACTGTAGCCTGCATAAAGGAGTCGAAACACCAAATAGCATTCCCACTGCATTTATTTTATTACGTGTGTTATCTGTTGTATGTTATGAGTACATGTAATGCGTAATATTACTGTAAATTTGCTATTATGTCGGACAGCCCGAACTGGCCCGAAGTTCAGACAGTTTATAGCTGAACGCTCTACCGAAAAGAAAAAAAAAAACCCACAGGTAATTTTAAATTTTTTTCTTGCCGAGAAGTGTTTTTATTTTGGAAAATTTTTACAATTAGTTATCGCAGGCTGTTTGAACCGTTATGACTTAGATGGCAGCACGTATTCATCATTTAACAGCACGGTTAAAATACAAAATATATTGAACTAAGTTCTTTTTTAAGCGTAGCTTTTCAAATGTAGTAAAAATGTGATACGCTATTTGTTTTTTTGCAAAAAGAAGAAAAATATATGTATTACCCTTTAAATTGAGGTAGTATTTTTTTTTATTTGTACAAAGAGTCAAAAACTCATTAGAAGAATCTATATTTCAACATACGCTTCATTATATTTTACTGAACAAAAAATAATTCCAATGAAGTCTGAAATCTTAAACCTGATACTTATATTTTCGCTTACATTATGCTTTAATTTTCTTTCCGGAGCCAAAGCTTAAAAAAAAAAAAAAAACCTTACAATTGAGTATCAGTTTAGTTCCGTGTTGCATCAAGTTTTCATAACAGCTAGGAGCGTTTCTATCTCGTGTATTCCCTCATATTTGTTATTCACTGTTCATGTAATGCGCGATATTTTTCTAATTCTATGATGCAGATTGTCCGGACGTGGGCCCGAACACGCATTCTCCTGGTTACCAGTCGAACGCTCTGCCGACCAAGCTACTCAGCTCTGTCGGTCATAGCGCAAATTAAAGTTATAAGTTTGACCGAAAACCTTATTCTGGTTCTTTAAAACAGGTTTTTCGGCTAAAGGAAACAATTTTTAGACTGCGGGTCTATTTTTCGTCAGTAGCCTGCACGATAAGCTTTAAAATAAGGTGTAAATCAAAGAAATCGATCAAGAATTCAGGAAAATCTCGCGTAGAAACCAAAAACAGGCTACAGAAATAATATATATTAATTAATCTGACTGATACATGAGGTGGGAGGGTAAAATATTTCTGGCTGCGTTTTCCAGAAGATTGGGATTCCCGGCGCATTGAAAGTTTCAAGTGTGGCTTGAAGTGCATTGAAGTTCATGATTTTTTTTTCTTTCTTGATTCGCTCTTTTTTATTTTTATTTTTCATTCGCCGACTTAAATATGTAATTAAAAGTGCAGGGAGTGAAGTTGAAATGTTTCTGAATGCAATAAAAAGAAATATTGAAGATTGTCGTGTGGGATTAGTTTTAGCTTCCACTCTTTGACCCATTTTTTTTTAATAAAAATTATATTTTATACAGATTATTGTTTTTTTTTTTGAGCAATCACGATTGCTTATTGCTTTCATTTGACTGTTTTTGACGTTCCTTTGATTTTTCCCACCGCCACCCTCTGCACCATCACCGTGGACAGGCGGGCTCCTCACGATGCTGCACCTATAGCGAAAGCCGTCTCCAGGTTGCATCCATGTCCTACACACACACGCATACATACACAACTACACACACACGCGCACATACACACACACATACACATACACACATACACCTACACACATACACCTACACACATATACACCTACACACACAAACACACACATACACACAACTACTCACACATTCATGCCTGCACAGAGACACAAACACATATGCCTACACACATATACACATACCCCCCCACACATACACATACCCCCCCACACTTATGCCAGCACACAGACACAAACACACATACCCCGTACACACAAACACCCCCCCCCCCCCCACACAAAAACACACATGCCTACATACACACACTCGTGATTGCGAAAAACATAATTTAAATTCAAGATGTCAAAATTCAAATTATTATTTTTTTTTTTTTTAATTTCATACGCAAGATATTTGTGACTTCTTGTGTGCGTAGCATTTATTTTTGCGTGCGTAGTTGAATTTAAATGTTTTTCTTGTTTTACTCGCTTCTGTTTATGTCATATTCCTTACATTTTTAATGTCATATTCCTTATATTTTCATAAATGTTGATTAGTATATTATTTACTCAACTTAAAAATTTAAAGTCAATTGATGTGCTGATTTTATGAGTTTTCTTTTTTTTTTTTTGTTTTGTAAACTGTGTTGAGGCAAAACTGCTGAAAATGCTTTGGCTCGCGACGGTCCATTTCGGAATTTAAGGTTTCGTAGCTGCGCTTCATTTTCCGTGCGCTGGTCCTCAAAAAGGACAAATTGATTATCAAGTTTCTCCGAAAAGCAGATTACGTATTGGATTTTCAAATTATCCGAAACGCTCGATAACCGAACATCGACAACAAGCAATATATTATACAAGGGTTCCCACGAGAGAGAGGGCGGGGGGGGGGGAGGATCCAAGGCGCAGACCGCGCCATTGAAGTTTTGAAGAGGAGAGGGTAACTTATAAGAGGGCTTTTCGTCTTATTTTAGGGGGCTCTCGTTCTGGGGGGTTCGTCGCATTTGAGGGATGATTGTCATCGCCAGGGGGGGGGGGGATGGGCACCACTGCATTATAAACACATTGCGTTAAAACGTTTCACAAACCTTTTGACATGGTTGTCACAGCGTTAACAACACACAGCGTTAACAATCGTTTTAAAACCTTTATCTCAACGAAGTGTGCTCTTTTTTTTCGGAGTAACCCCATCCGAAAAAAAAGCACTTTAGAAGCAATTATTTGATTCTGAAACCTTATAGAATGACAGAGGTGTTCGTCTGTTCCTGTGAGCAATGGCGCGCTTGTTATGACAATTCCACCTCCCCCTCCCCCTAAGAAACAATGATCCGAAAAAGAGCTAAGACCACCTTAAATTCTCAATTACACAGTTTGTACAATGATAGTTCAATATATTTTTAAGTTTAACAACTTTCAAGTTTAAACCTGCTAGTGTCGCCCAAAGACCCGCCCATATTATCATTATCACTCACTTTTTAATAAAAATTGTACATATTTAATCTTAATAACTTTCAAGTTCAAGACAGTATGGAAAGCGTTTCTCTACCCTTTGTTTAAAGATTTAACCGCCGAATCACACCAGGGGCAGATACAGAAAACCATTATGGGGGGGGGGGGTCGTGTTGAAGAAAGCCCCCCCACCCCCATGAACAAAATTTCCGTTTTTGATACGAAAAATGTCTGAACGTGTTTGGGAGTCAATAAAAAGCATCAAATCGATCAGGAATAAGTCACCTAATTGGAGATAAACGTTGCAAATTAATTTCATGAGCAATGAAACGAAGTAGTAGTTCAAATATTTACTTTGAAAAATAATTAATGAAATGAAAAGATACTGTCAACGTTTACATTTTATGCATGAAGTGTTTGAACACAATGTGTACGGATACTGTAGGTTTAGGGTGGGAGGGAGGGGGTCATGACCCCCACGACCCTCCCATTGTATCTGCCACTCACACAACGCATGCCCCTCCATAAATCCGCTCATATGATAATTAACAATTTTCGTCCGAAAAATATCGTTCGATTATTATGAAATCTCTCAATTATCGAAAATTCGACGACAAACATTCAACTATAACCCCATCCAAATAAAGCAAGTGAATAGCAATCATTCGATTTTAAAATCATTCCAAATCTGTCCATCCCAAGAGCGAAGGCGCACCACCTATGAAGCTCTTCCCCAAGAGCAATACCCCCAAAAGAGACAAAATCTCCTAAAAATTACAATCCCACAGTTTGTGTCAAAACTTATTTGCACCCATAGGAAGGAATTACAGTTAGAAATTACAGAAGTAAAACTTGTTTTACTAAGAAATAAATAAATACCTTTGTGCCGAGAAGTAACATGAAATAACAAACGTTTTGTATCCCAAATATACAGAGTACTGCAGAAACATTGTTTTGGAGTTTTAAGGTGCTCTTTTTTCAACAAAATAGTAAGCTTTTGCATGTAAGGGGCCGTTCATTAGTTACGTAAGGATAATTTTGGCAATTTTTGCCCCTCCTCCCCCCATTTAAGGGTACGGAAGATTTTTCAAACCCCTCCCCCTATTCTTACGTAAGATTCCATTTCGTTTTTCAAAATAATAAAATAACGAATCTAACATCACTGGAATCGAAATTAAATTCACTATTATTAAATGAAACTTTTTTGTGTAATTAAATATTTACTAGAAAGTAGGAATTTAGACTGAATTTTTTTTCGACATTTTTTTGTATATGATGCGATACTAATTAAAAATAAAACATGCCATGCATAGTGCGATTCTTTTATCATGTATAACATTATTCATTCTTTGTAAAACAAATTAAAAACAGCTTATCCTAATACGTTATTTATTTTCCAGACGCAAATGAAATATATAATCCCTGTCAAATCACTTGACCGCGCAATTTCAAATGTAAAACATCGACTTGGACAATATTGCAAAAGAACGGGTTTGAACCCCCCCCCCCAAATATATAGACATTTTTCCAACCCCCTCCCCCTCAGGACCCTTACGTAATTAATGAATGGTCCCTAAAGACAACCAGTAATGTCCCTACATCCACAATCTCACTATTTTGCGTTGAAAAAAAAAGGGTTCCTTGAAACTCCGAAACACGTGTCTGCAGTAATGTGTATATTTGGACTGTAAAACGTTTGTTAACACCTGTTACACTTGTATCATTACCCAATGGTATAGTCGAAGGTGGACGTGAGGGGGAAGACGTCGCATCAGGTTTTCAACTTAAGTATTCCGCTTTTTACCTGAAATATAATTTTAATTTTAATGCCTCTCAAGTTAGAACCTTATTAGCGCCCCCAACCTTCACTTCCGCCAAACATATCATTAGATTACCAAAGCATCCCAAAGGATCATTTGATAATCAAGCATTCGACAGCATACATTCAATTATAACAATATTCGAATGAAACATTCGAGAGACAAGTATTTGATAATAACACCATTTAGATCGCAAGGGTATCTATTCCTCAAGTGTGCTGCTTTTCGGAAGACAACAAAAACCATGCCCATTCATAAGTAAATTCATTAACTTTTTCCCAGCCCTCTGACCCCCTAAATGACGGATCCGCCCCTGCAACTGAATCACTTCAGAAGCAGGGGTACCCCCCTGAGGTCAAAAACGCACCCCCCTCAATATCGCAGAGCCCCCCAAAAAAATGAAAAATACCCCTTAAAACACCGTCCCTAAAAATGTCAATGGCACGGGCTACGCCATGACCTCCCCCCCTTCCTTTCTAGGTGGGCACCCCTATCAGAAGTCAACTATATTGAGAGGTTCATTCGATTATCAAATCGGTCGAAAAATACATTGCTCGAGTGATTGACATCTCGAGAACTCAACATCTCGAAAACTCAACATCTCGAGAAGTTCAAAGCGAGAACTCGAGCAGTTGATCGCTCGAGTACTCGGAAAGTGACAATCGAGAACTCGAGCAGTTGATCGCTCGATTACTCAAAAAGTGATATTCGAGAACTCGAGCAGTCCATCACTCGAGAACTCGGAAAGTGATAATCGAGAACTCGAGATACGATAATCGAGAACTTGTGGTAATCGAGTTCTCGAATGATCTTGAATATTCGAGTGATTCGATTATGAGAACTCGATTATGCCCATCACTAAAATATACAGGCGAATAAAATGACTTTTTAATTTCCTTCTACAGGCAAAGCAGTGCGGGTACCGCTAGTAGCATAATAAAGCATAATTTAATTCAGCTTGATCAAAAAAATAGATGAAATTTAGCGCGAACTTTAGCGAAGCTAGGAAAAACGTGACATCTACTGCACGACAAGAGAGTTTTTACTATTTTTACTTTCTTCTATATCTAATATATAGAAGAAAGTATTGGATTCGTGCAAATTTTCGAATTTCGAATTTTGACGGATTCGAACGTTTTGAGGTGTGCTGAGTCCATTTCGACTATTTTTGGAAAATGTCTGTCTGTCTGTGTGTGTGTGTATGTGTGTGTGTATGTATGTGTGTGTGTATGTGTGTGTGTGTGTCACGTCTGTGTGTGACCAGTTTTTTGTGGCCGCTCTACAGCAAAAACTATCGCATGAAATTGAACGAAATTTGGTACACATATGTTACCCTATGTGAACTTGTGCCCATTGGTTTTTGGCGCGAATTCCTCCAAGGGGGGTGGAGCAATGGGACGTTTTTTGAGTTATGCGTGATTGCTATTCCTCAGGAAGTAACTGGCGGAATCAAACAAAATTTGGTCCATATGTTGCCTCTAACTGGAGCAGGTGCTGATTCAATTTTGGTGTCAATAGCTCAAACGGGGGTTGAGTTATAGAACGTTTTTTGTCGTGAATTGTGATTGCTGTATCTCAAGAAATAACGAACGGAATCAAACAAAAATTTTTTGACAAGTAACCCTTAGTGGGTATAAGAGCTGATTTTATTTTGGGGTCAACAGCTAAAAAGGGGGTAGCGCAATCGCCCGTTCTTTTTTTCCATTGTGAGTGCCCTATCTCAAGAAGTAATGCTACGTTCTGTTTGAAATTTGGAATACATGTGAATCCATGCGTAAACAGGCTTTGGTTCAATTTTGACTCCAATCGCTCCAAGAGGTGTTGATTTTTTTTTTTTTTTTTACTTTCTTCTATATCTAATATATAGAAAAAAGTATTGGATTCGTGCAAATTTTCGAATTTCGAATTTTGACGGATTCGAACGTTTTGAGGTGTGCTGAGTCCATTTCGACCATTTTTGGAAAATGTCTGTCTGTCTGTGTGTGTGTGTGTGTATGTGTGTGTGTGTGTGTGTATGTGTGTCACGTCTGTGTGTGACCAGTTTTTTGTGGCCGCTCTGGAACAAAAACTACCGCATGAAATCGAACGAAATTTAGTACACATATGTGCCCCTATGTGAACTTGGGCCATTAGTTTTTGGCGCGAATTCCTCCAAGGGGGGTGGAGCAATGGGACGTTTTTCGAGTTACGCGTGCTTGCTATTCCTCAGGAAGTAACTGGCGGAATCAAACAAAATTTGTTCCATATGTTGGTATTAACAGGAACAGGTGCTGATTCAATTTTGGTGTCAATAACTCAAACGGGGGTTGAGCTATAGAACGTTTTTTGTCGTCAATTGTGAGTGCTGTATCTCAAGAAATAATGAACGGAATGAAAGAAAAATTTATCGGCAAGTAGCCATTAGTGAGTATAAGAACTGATTTTATTTTTGTGTCAACAGCTAAAAAGGGGGTAGCGCAATCACCCGTTCTTTTTTTCCATTTTGAGTGCCCTATCTCAAGAAGTGATGCTACGTTCTGGTTGAAATTTGGAATATATGTGAATCCATATGTAAACAGGCTTTGGTTCAATTTTGACGCCGATCGCTCCAAGAGGGGTTGATTTTTTTTTTTTTTTTTTTTTTGCGAATAAAAATATTTTTATTAATGCAAAAATAAGAAAGATTAATCGTAATAGATTGTCGTCTGCGTATTTCTCGTGATTTTAATTGTATGGAAATGATAGGAAATATTATCTCAATGATTTAAAAATTTTAACTGTTGCCATCTTATGTTTGTTAACAAATAAAATATTTGTAATTCATTCAAGCAAGGCTTTTAAAATAACTTTCAATTTTCGCTCTTTGTTTTGTTTTTACAATAATTCAGACATTGGGATGGTCGTCAAGTTTTTGCATGTGTAATTTTGTTTTTGTTAGGAATATTGCTTCCTCGTCAAGCATGGAGAGGGATCAGAAAAAGGAAAAATATAGAAGAAAGTTTCGTGATGGCCACAACATACTAGTTTACGTCGGAATCCAAAATCTGGAAAATTTTGAAATCCGTATAGGTCGTGGTCCCGAGCATTCCCTATTAGGAAACTTTTCGATTTTTCAATTTTATTTTTATGTGATAGAGTAACATGTATGAACATCACAGGTGAAAAAAATTTTGCGATAGGATAAGTTGTTTTTTTTTTTAATTAATTTTTAAAGTTCAAGCGATTGTGACGTCAAATGGCACTGGAAGTGACGTTATTCGTCGCTCTTCCGCCGCGGGAGAAGTCGAAGGACGTGCAGTTGACTTCGAAAACGAAACGTAAGGCTTACTTCTCGCATTTCTGGAACATTAAACCTCTCATCCTCTCGAAAATATTCGAATAACATCATTGATGTTACTTGAGGAAGATCATTAGATTATGCTTTAACGAATCCGGCCTCCATAGTGTGTTGTTCAAAAGGATTATTGAATTTCTAAAAAATAAAAATATCAGCGCGCTCAAAATGTCCCTAGCGTAAACAAGAGATCTTCGGCGGAAGGCTGCCCATTAGTGCCCTGTGACGTAAGCTCGTGACGTTTCAGAAGAGCGCAATTTTGCGCGTGGATTTTTAAAAATTTTTTAAAAATCAATCACGGTGTTTTAAAATTCGGCGATGGTGAATTTTTTAGTTTTGAGGGTCAATTAACAATATCCAATAGTCAAAATATGAACATTTAATAGGTTGTAACTTTGCTAAGAATTATTAATGGATGTATCGTAAAATAACCTTTTAATTCAAAACCAGTGAGTTAAATGTATTATTCCGCACTTACATCCAAAAGTAAATTTAAAGAAGTAACAAAACTAGTTTTAAAATGTTTATTCATGTAAAGGGTAAATTCATTAAAATTATTCATTATTTATTGGTATAGTTAAATTAATTTAATCCTTTTGGGAGGCGACACTTTATTTAAATAATCTGAGAAAAACTTCAAATCTCCTAATAAATTTTGTCCTTTATTTCGAACTAAGATTATTAAATGTACAGGGTATCCGAAAAGTCCTTGACACATTAAAAAAATTCATAGAGAACCAACAAATCGTCGTATGAATTTGAGTTTTGCACCATAATACTTCACAGGTTCAAAAACTTTTATGACATCGTAAAAAAAAAAAAAAAAAAAAAAAAAAACGAAAAGGGGGGGGGGGGAAAGAAGAAAAAAGGCATTTCGCAGCAAGGGTGTCAGTATATGCTATGCTTGTAATTCTTCGTTTAGTAATTTTCATTTCTTTTTGCGTTTTCCCATGTCAACAAAAATGATTTAAAAGTAACTTTTACATTTTTTCCCCCTCTTTTTTTTACGATGTCATAAAAATTCTTGAACCTGTGAAGTATTATGGTGCAAACCGCAAAACCATATGACACTTTGTTGGTTTTCTACGAATTTTTTAAATGTGTCAAGGATGTTTGGGACACCCTGCATATTGCATTTAAAGTCGAAAATCATTTGGGCAGATAAAGATAATGTTAGATTTAGCTGAAATTTTGTATGATAAAAAGACTTGGTAAGTGACAACTTTGCCACTTTTTATTTTTTTTCACTCTACTCTAGCATACATCACTTTAAAACATGAAGATGACTTCTGTGACAATGAGAAAAACTAAACAAAAGATTTCAAAATTCCATGTTTTGAAAGCTTTCAAATTCCCCTTCCCGAAAAATCCGGTTTATTCCCGGGTTCTCTCCATCCTTTACATCTGTAATGGTATTACACTTTTCGAAGAGGAAGCTGAGTAGAAAAGACAGAATTAGCAACCAATTATGTTGCAGAGCTAAAGAATTTAAACATCAATATTCATCAAACTGTTAAATTGCGTTAAACAAATTCAAACTGTTCCCAGACTTGGCTTGATGCACCAAACTTTGGAATCAAATTGCTCCTTTATTTTTTTATCAACGAAATTAATTATCACTCTGCTTAAAAAAACAATCACGATGCTGTTTCAAGAAATGAAAGAAACATATTTCAATAAAAAAATGTAAATTTATTGATATAACATCTTTCCTACAAATGATATCGTCATACAGATGAAATGATGACTTAATGAAGCTGAAAATAATGACAAAATGTTGATGAAATGATGCTTTTGTACAGATGAAATGATAATAATGACTTTATACAGATGAAATGATGTTTTGTACACATGAAATTATGATTTTATACAAATGAAATGATTTTATACGAATGAAATGATGATTTTATGCAGAGGAAATGATGTTCTGTACACATTAAATAATGATTTTATACAAATGAAATGATTTGATACGAATGAAATGATGATTTTATGCAGAGGAAATGATGTTCTGTACACATGAAATAATGATTTTATACGAATGAAATGATGATTTTATATGGATGAAATGATGATTTTATATGGATGAAATGATGATTTTATACAGATGAAATGATGACTCTAAATTGCAGGGATGCGGAGTCGGAATTATTTTAGGGGTAAAGAAGTCGATTTGTTAGAAAACATGCCTCCATGATGACCTCCATAATGACCTCCATGGTGTGACTGCTCCAAACCATTACCGATCAGATCCGTTACCCATCCATGGTGTTGGTGACCGATGTCTTCGTGTGATGGTGAAATCTAGAATTTCAAAAACATTTTATGAGAAATGGAATTGTTAAATTGACTATTATTTAAAGAACTAGAAAATCGCCCGTCAAGGTATGACGCGTGAATATTGTTTCTACATTTGAACGAAGCAATTGCCTGTTTGGAGATATTTTTATAGTTGAAATTTTAACTCACTCCAGTGTATTAACTCTAAACTCCAATAGGTAGCGTTCATTGTTATTGTTGACCACTTTTACGTTTCTTCATTCTCCTCAAATGAGGCAGTGAGAAGCAAAGGGATGTAAGTGGACATTTTCAAGTTGTGAGTAAAACGCGTTTAAAGATAGCATCCTAGGTAGGCTTCCATTGAATTTTTTTTCTAAATCATGCTGTATAGCAGCAACTACCAGGGCTACTAGTACCATCCCTTGACCCAAGACAGAGGAGAGGTTCACCTACTATTTGTACTGGTTATCTCCAAATTTTTAATTTTGACGCTTACATCCCTTTGCTTCTCACTGCCTCATGTAGGAAAGGCTTGGGATTTGGAAATCATAGGACAGTAGGTAGGATGCAGAGTGGAGAAAAATCAGCAAAACAATGGTGCAACCGAAAAAAATTTCTGTTTCGTTTGCTAGAGTTCCACTATGCTAAGGTCCACTAAGAGTGTAAACTACCCAAGCAAAATGCAAAATGGTCGCTTTGATGTTAAAAGCTATGCCCTGATATATCGTTCTTGATTTAACACCACAACAACCACATTAAAGTCATAGTTTTGAAATAAGTTTTTATATGGTACGCAATTTTTAGGCGACTCTAACCGGGCTTCCTGGTCCTAATAGTAAAACTTACCAATCATTTATTATTTTTTACTCTACTTCTCTATGCATAAACATCTTTTACAGTTATTTAAAAAGAAGACAAAACACACAAAGCATATTTTAATTTAATTAAGCATTTTCGTTTGCTAAAGGAGTAATACTGGAGTTACAGCCCAGAGTGGCAGAATACATTGAACTCATAGGTTTAGATCTAAGGAAACGTAATATTCACTGGTTTAAAATTCAAGGGAACATAATATATCGCGATTAGTCCATTAATTCTTCTTTGGTGTAATCAATAATTAACATTTTTATTAAAAACATGTGCCGACGTACCAAGACGAATCACTTCGACCCTAGAAGCTATTTGCGAAATAATACATTTCTTTTTCAGCTTAGAAAAAAATGCAAATCTTAGCAAAACCATAATATTAATGGAAACGGTTTGTAATATCAAAATGTTTTTTCAACTGTATCATAGTTTTAAGAACAAATCAGTCACCTCTTTAGAATTCGCAAAGAAATAGTTTCTGAATTCTTCAGTAAAACTTATATGTTATGAAGCTATGATTTTCTTAATTACATAATATTTTACAGTTGAAACATAAATTAATTTTTTTAAACCCAAATTAGGTATGGGTTTATTTAATAACCTTGCCCTCGTGTTATAATCAATAAGGTAATGTTCCTAATTATTACCGCTCATTTTATAGTATCTCGGTGAAATTATCTAGGTCCTAGTAGTTAATTGGCTTGAAATGTTAAAGATATTTTACGCCCACATTCACTATATTAGTGCATAATATTCTTGCATTTGGGAGTAGATTAATTGGCATTAAAGGATCCTAAAAGCATTTAAAAATTAAGTCATGAAAACTTTTTTATGAAATATTGTATAGGGGGTACTGATGCGCTTTCAATTTCCGAGACCGCCTAAACAATTATTTCTACATCCACCCCTCCTTACACTTTTCTGATAAACCTTAACATGTTGAGATAAGTAATTATATCTTGCGAAATATTTCAACTATACCTTTATAAGTTGAGGTAGCTCTTTAGTTCTCGTGGTATCTGAAATGTGTCAATCCCCTTGGGTAGCTGCAGCGATTCTGCCAGTTGCCCCCGGATGGCGCACCGAGTCAAATGCTTCAGGGTCCTGGGAGCAGTAGAAGTCGGCATTGCCCATTCTGGAACAATGCGGGTGTACTTCTCAAGTACTTCATCTGAAGCCCCGTACCTTTTAAGGTCTTCCGCATTGGGGACAGGATACGGGACATCGTCCATGGAAGCCGTCAGAATCTTTCGCAGAATGCTGTCAGAAGCGTTGCTGAGGTAAAGCACCATGCAAATAATGAAGCAGGATCTTGTAAGCTGTGGGGTCCGGCAACTGCTGCTGAAAGCAAAACGGAAAGAGAAATTAAAAGTTGTTAAATTGGCCCTGCTGTTTCCTGAAGATTGTCGACATTCATTGCAAATAATTAAGTTCATTACAGTTGTTGGGAAAAACAATAGTTTTGCAAGTCCATTTAACTCTGACGAATATAGCGAAAAGTTCTTAAAAATCCAAAGTGCTCTTGGTGCAAAAAATATCAATTGAAGAGTTAATCTTGCCGTTTGTATGTATCGACAAGCATCTTTCAAAATTCCCCGATATTTGGATTAAATCATTAAATACTCGGATATGACCTGATTTTATCTTACACCGGCACGAAAACACATCGAAGTACTATACTGATGCAAATATGTTGTAGTTAAAACTAATTGCAACTGATTTGAATCTGCCGGAAGAACACTCTTATAAGAGGCAATAATTATTAGAAACGTTTGGATACTATTTGTATTTAAATTCGGCGGAAGCTATTTAGAGTCAAACGCTGATTGAACATTCTACCTTTTGTACTCAAGTAATACTTTGAAAATTGACGTTGGATGCATAATAATGTTTAAAAAATTGCATACACATATTTCGGAACAAAAAGAGCACATTTTTTAGTAAAAACAAAAGTGAGCTTCTAGATCCAAGAAAAAGTTTTTTTTTTTTTTTTCATGCTATTTATTCTAGAAACTCAATATTTTTTTTTTGCATTTGTTGCTTTTTTTAGGCTGCTTGTAACATCGAAACAAAGGTTTGAAATTTATTGCTGTCTATGAATCTAACGTACTTAAAAAAAAATATTTTGACTAATTTATACGGCGTTTTTTATTTTAACAAATAAAATGCTTTACGAGATTTGTACATGAATTGTCTTTGAGGATGTAATAATATTATTAGCACCAGGCCCGGATCTGCATATCCGCAGTGAGGGGGGAGGCACGTCCTTAAAAGACCCAACAACCTAAAAAAGTTGCCAAAAAATATCGAAAAAAAAACTAGCCCTAAGACTTATTAACGTTGCAAATATACACTGCTGGCCTGTGGGACAGCAGTGTTCCAGTTTCCCTACAGAGTCCCTACAGTTTCCCTACAGATTTTGTTGCAGGGGGGTCCAAAATTTATAGATTCGAGCCTGACTAGCAGGAAGCGTTCAAAATTCGATCACAACTCACAGATGGCAATCTGCAAAAGCTGGCACTTCGCAAATTTATTTAATTTCTAAATATACTTTTAGAAATGTCCATTCCTTTTACTTTCTCTGAAAAAGTCCGCCAAAAAAGGCGTTATTCATGCATAATGTAAACAGCTACGCTTTAAACTTCAAATTTCAGTAGAAATTTAAATTAACTGTGATATTTAACACTAGGTAAAAATTTAAATTGATGCAGTAATTAAGCAGTAAGTTACAACCCTTAAACCAGGGCTAAGGCAGAACTACAAGCAATATACCGCCACCCCGGTTATGACATCCAGAGACTGCAGTTTTATCTTTATTCCGAGCTCATACGTCTGGAATAGTCAAAAACCGAGTTGGATGCAGATGAGTTATGTTTACAATTTAATTAATTGCAGTAATTTACAGAAATAAAGTTTCTAGAGAAATTCAATGTATGAAACGTTTTTTTAAAAATAAATATTTAAGAAATTAAAAATAAATTTTAAGTATGTTACGTTACCCGATCATTTATAATTTTTTTTTATATTCATGAATTTACCTATCTCATGTATAAATTTATCACGTCAAACTACGTTGCAAAAAGAAATTAAAGTGTTCTAGACTTACCTAGACTCTTCGTCCTTCCAGACACCATTGAGGGAGATTCCATTGCGAAGTAACAGAAGAATGTCAGCTGAAGAACCACGAACAAGAACAACATTAAACAGTTCCATTTGCATTTGTTGATCACAGCATCTTGTCTTGGAACTTGGCAGGCAACCGAAGAGGTCGAAATCTTGTTCGAGGCTGGTCTTGATCACATATTCCAAAAAGTCGAATTTTCCCGGCCTGCGTGCGGCCCTTCCAGAATATATGTAAGTGAGCTACTCCAAATCTTCTTCATTATTTGTAGAACAAACTTTCAACAGCTGAACGAAGCGGGAGCTGTCCCTGTAGTCACAATCCCAGCAGAGAAAGATGATTGATTTTAAGCAGTTCGTGAAGCTCTCGTGGTTTTTTACAGCTGGTTCACGTAAAGCGATGTCGGTTAAGAGGTTCAAAACATAGTCGATGTCCTCAAATAAATCAGCGCTGGCTTGCACATCGTCGGGGAAGTCCCATATCTGAACCTAAAACACAACATATATTGTTCTTATAAAATAAATTAATGAATTAGCGACGATTTTTCTAAAATAGTCGAAGATAATCTACAATTGTGGTTTTAGAGTTCAACCTCCTAAAATTGCATGGGGAGAGCCTCGAAGCTCTCCTTCCCCAATACCTAAAATTACCTTTGATCGTCAAAAACTGCGTTTTTAAAACTACCATGTCAAAAAATCTTCGGGAGAAACCCTCATTCCTGAGTGAATATTTTACTTACGATTAGGTTCGCATTGTCAAAAATCGAAATCGCTCTAGTAAAGTAATAAATCCTTTCTTCCTTCTAAACCAGCGTTTCTTAATTTCTTTGATAAGCGGAACCCTTTTCAATTTCCACTTCTTTCGTGGAAACCCCGTTTTTTTCGTAAGTAGTATAGTTTGAAGCAACATTCTTATTATATTCATTCTTTTATTTACAGTCAAAATGAAAATTATTTTAAATAAAATTTTTTAGTGTCAAAACGTAATTTCGAAAATTAACAAAGTATAATCTGAAAAAAAATTTGAAAACAAAACTTAGTAGACACAAACAAAATTTTAAAAGTTAAAAATTTAAGCTTCAGTTTTGAAAATTCATTATTTTGATAGATTTTTTAAGTTTTCTAAAAAGAAAGGACAATAAAGAATGAGAGTTTCGTGAAACCCTTGATTGATCTCCATGGAACTCCTAGATTCCGCGGAACACAATTTTAGAAACGCTGTTCTAAACCATTTGTAGGTATGGAATGGAATGGGCACAGGTTTCCAGGGATAGCTGTTGATGTGAGAGAAGGAGGAGCTAATGTTGAGATCGTGAAACGCACCATCAAGTTTTGAAAGTGGCCGACAATTTAGAATCCTTTGTTGTACGAATAGTGTACTGTTAATAAAATAATTCAACCGCCAAATATGATCAAAAGATGGCTGTTCTCCTTCGGCTTTTTTTGAGTCAATAATTAGGTATGCACACACCTTAATAAAAATTAATTTGCCTTAAAACCAGTAGCGGATACAGCCGGCGGGCAACCGGGCATTTGCCCGGTGGGCCGCTCAGTTGCCCTGTCTACAAACAACAAAATGTAAATACCACTACGTAAATTCTTTAGCATTAATCCCTCTTAACGCATAGGCTCAAGCCCGCGTCGTGGGTGGAGGGCGCAAGGCCGGCGCCAAGGGGGTCGAGGGGGGGTGCTACCCCACCTCAGTTTTTCAGAAATGGGGCCTCCAATTTCATTTTAGTAATGCAATAAAAAACAGGAAAACAGTGTCAGTATTAAAAAGTGAAAATACTATTGCCCAACTGTCAGTTTCAGTTACGAATGACAATTAACATTTACTTTTCTTATGAATGACAATTAACAATTGTTATTAATTGCATTTCATAACAATTGCAGTAAAAGTGACATTTTTCAATAAAATTAGCATAAAATGCAATCTTAAAACACAATTTAGAACATCCAAAATACTATATTATTAAAACTATTCAAGTAAAGACCTCCGAAATGTGCGTTTTTAACACTTTTTACGAAAAATGAAGTATTTAATTTCCTTCAGTATCCCTCGAAGGATTCAAATCTACAGTTTAAGACACTTAGAGACCCTTAGTTAAGACAATTAAATTTGAAAGTGATTAGATTAGCAAATAATAATAATAATAATAATAAAAACATGTGTCTCAGGGGTCGCCGACAAACCTGCCCCTTCTATCATTTACCTTTCCTATTTTTTTTAATAAAAAATGTCCTGAAAATCAAAGTTCAAGAGGAGAAAAACACACAGGCTCCCGAAATATGGTTTATCTAGGGGAAAAATTAAAATACAGCGAAAGAGATTGAAAATATATATTGAAATAAATAGGCACACCAGTGTTCTAAGAGTTTGAATGTATAACAAAACTTTATCAAGAGGTGAAGAAGATTATGAAATTAAAATAAAATGTAGGGTGGAAAAAAAGGCCTTCGGTCATTAATGTTATTTAAGGTCACCAAAGCATCAGGTCAGTTCATTTTTTTTTTTTTAAACCTGCGCCGCCGCAGACGGCTTGCATTTCAAGCAAATAAGAATACCAGGCTGGAAATTGAAAATTTTACTATGGAAGATTTACTATGGAAATAAGTTTGAATGGTTTTGAAAGCGAAAACCGTAGGAGGGTGATTCTTTTTTTTATCAGCAGTTAAAATAAATAAAGATTAGGGCTTAGTCAAAAGGGGGGGGGAGAGATCCAAAAGTTTATATCTTCCTTTTTTAGTCACCAAAGCTAGCCGAAAGTGCGTTTTTAAAACTTTGCTTTTTAGGAATTCTCGGAAAAACGCCCTTAGTTTAACGTCATAAAAACGATGGCCCACAACAGCGTAGTTGGGATTTCAGCTTCGAAAAACCTTTCTATTCTAACAAAAGTTAAGTTAGAAGATATTATTACGAATATAATCAATGAAGCTCCAAATCATTCAAAAATATTTAAATAGGTTATTTTACCCCCCCCCCTTTTTTTTTTACAAACCAAGATTTAGATTATCTTGTATCAATTGTTCACCATTAAAACACAGAAAGGATCCGTTCTGTTACTTTACGAATAATTTTCTCATATTTAAGGGATATCGTTTCCCAATCGTTTGGTAAAAATTAGTATTAGGAACTACGGGGCCGCGATATCCTTTATGCCATTAGGGCCGATTTCTTAAACCAATCCGCCACTGCTTAAAACAAATTATATGTGACTCGGACTACTTGTAAAAACTATTTTACTTTCAAATAAGTAGTTTTTCGTTTGAACGCACGTAATTCTTTGGCTCTAGTTAGTTCTACAATGATTTTAAATAGGGAAAACCACTTTGGGCCAAAGTAACCCAAACGCAAGGGCAACATTGGGCCAAATAAAAAGCAATAAAAAAACTATAACACTTTGAAATAAAATAATTACAATTAAAAAATTAAATTAAGAACTTTCGAAGCATAAAAAAGATTTCCTCAGCTTAGAAATATGAATAGTTACAAAAGTATTCAGAAAAGATGAGAAAAATTCCAACATTTGGGCCAAAGTACCCCGTACCTACGGTACGAAAAACGAAAAAAAAAAAAAAGACAAAGAGTGCGACGAAAACGTCGTACTCTTGCGATGACATATTAATCAGTGATTTTTCATGAGGTTGCGGCGGAAAATAGGGAAACTCTAATTTTTTGTAAATGTAGGACATATGGAACGATTTTGTAGGTACACTTGCAAAAATTTAGAAAAAATATAGACCATAAGACAGCTTCGCACCCTAAATATTTCAAAGTAAGAATAACAATAAAATTAAAAAATTGGGGAGAAGGTTGTACCTTGGATAGAATCTATTGTTACCAGCCATGTTTTTTGTAATGTCTAATAGTAAATTTCACCACTAATTGCTGCCATAGTAATAATCAGCATCAAAAGAGTTTTAAACTGTTGATTTTGTGAGAAACGAGAAGGAAAATTTCATGCCACCAAAGTTCATATGTTCTTCGTTTTCATTTCATTTTCTGTCTTTGTAAAACTAATCAACCGAATTGTTTTCGTTATGAAAGAGAAGAACTTTTAATACTTTGGTTTTGAGAAAATAATGATAGTGCATCTAAATTGACCACCATTTTGGTTTTTCTTAAACCACGTGGTGATTGTACCTTGGGACAGCTAAACGTATTGTACCTTAGGACACGTCCCAAAGCACAACATATGCATGGTTCTTAATAATTAAGATATAATTAGAAAAATCGAAAAATGTTCTAGTCTGATGCAGTCTTTTAAATACATTTAATGTCGGATAATAATTTATTAATCCATTATTCATGACTCATAATAATTTAATTCATTACAATGATTTTTTTTCGGTGCAAAATTGGTTTAAGTACATGTTTGTTTCTTGAATCATGAAGAGTTTTCCATGGAACAACAGGATGTGTCTCAAGGTACACGTAATACAGTGCAGAACCTTTTATCCGGGAACCATAAAACCGGGAAACCAGAAAACCGGCAACTGTTTGCAGATTTTCCCGCCATTTTTTAAAACTACGCATTTTCGGCAATTTTTGAAAAACTAAGGTTTTTTTTTTTTTTTTGAAATACCTAAAAGAATATGAACTGTTTCTTAATAAATACCATATTGCTTGACGTAAAACTTGGGAAATGTTTACAAAAACGAACTTCAAAGGATTAACCTTTACGCGGGGCAAAATTTCCGAAATATTTTCTTGAATTAAGAAGTACACTCTTAAGTCGGAAATTTTCGTGTTTTATTCTAACTGAAAACTAAAGAAATGAAGAAATGAATATTGTCGAATTCTAATGCAATATTTTATTGAATGGCCTATACAATTAAAGCCGTTGAGAGCGTCAGTGATGTGGCGAAATTGTGAGAAACGCCGAAAATCAGATTCGCGAATTTTCCGGATAGTTAATCGTGGAATCTAGAAATCGTTAAACACATGACTGTAATAATACTGCAAGAACTCATAAATCAAACTCCTATTGATATTGCAAAAAGCAATAGTTATCAAACTTCCCAAACACAAAATCTTTATAAAAAATTTAAAAAAAAAAAAAAAAAAACGCGTTCATGAAAACAAATTTTTTTATACAGAATAGCAGGGAAATCGCAAATTTCCGCTCAAAATTTGTTTCTAGCCCTTCCCTTCATTTTTCTTTTTTCGTTTTAAATCATCGAAAAGTGATGGTTTTTTTTCTTTTTCAGATTGAATGTGAGGGTCTCAGATCTTATGAATAACTTGAAGTTTTTTGGTGTTTAAATTATTCTTTCACTAGTAGTTTTTAATATTTCGATAGTATTTATAAGCATTTCTGAACTGTTTTCTTCTTATTTTAATATGTATTACTATTTATTATAGTAATTTAAGTTTTATAAATAATCGACCAACAGAGGTTTTTAGCGATTCAGAAAATCGGGAAATTCTAATATCCGGGATAACGATGGTCTCGAACTTCCCGAATAATTGGTTCTCTACTGTAGGATGTTGTACCTTGGGACAGTTTGCAACTCTTACTTTAAATGGCTAGCAATATTTTGTTTTAAAACTGTCTGAATTTTAAAAGAAAAATTGCAGAGAAATAAATAGGTTGCGTATTTTAATGTGACTTTTAGATTTTAAATTTAAATAATTGACATTAAAAATCAAAACATAAAAAGTGTCCCAAGGTACAACACTCTCCCTTAAATAAATTAATATGTTTTTGAAATATCGGCAGAAAATTCTTTTTAATTTCAGAAAATATTAAATAAGTGTATGCTTAAGGAAAAAATCCCCCTCTAAACTAAATTTATCAGCAGCTGATGATTCTTTTTTTTTTTTTTTACTTTCATGTACAAAAGTAACATTCAGTAAATAAATGAAAATAGAACAAAGTTCCCACGATTTTGAGATTTGCTATCTTTATAAAATTATCTAATGAAATATAAAGATACAAATTTGAGCGAAAACAACTCTCCCTCACGCTTTGAGAAAGAAATAAAGGTAATAAAAATCTTCCCAAACGAAATTATGTGTTCTACACCGGCTTAAAATCCACCCAAAAATAATAAATCCCGAGATTTGCAAGAATAACAATGATAATTATAGGAAATGTGTATTTTTTTAGCTTTTACGATAAAAATACTACAACGCTTCAAATTAAAAATGTACACAAATCTTGAAATTGCTTAATTACTAGAAGTAAAATGTTAACATTCGCGAAAAACAAATAAATGATCAAAGCAAAACTATTTACGAGCAAAATACTATAATATTGCGTTCACGCGTTTTAGGTTAAAAAGGAACCTCTCTTTCAGTGCAGAAAATGATTTCAATTTTCGAAATTGCTTAGCATGGGAAGCTTAGAAAATTTTTTGCACACACACACACACAAAAAAAAGTTTATAGTAGCCTCAAAATACCAGTGTAAACATGCAATCCTTTCGAATGCAATTATGCAACAATTAAAATTACTAGTATCTATATTTGTTTTTTAAAGTATGAAGTATGTTTAACTCTATATTTAAATCTTATCTTCTTAGTTTTGTTGCAATAAACACACAGAATCATTGTAAACAACAAAAAATTACAAAATTCTTTGTTCTTTTTCTGTTTAAGAATGAATTTTAAGAACTAAAGTCTATCAATGAAAGCCTTAGTTTAAAAAAGTCTTTAGTTAAAAATAGGCTTAGTTTAAAAAAGTCATAAGTTTTTAATTATAAAATATTTCTAGCACCCTAGAGTTAAAATACTTGTATCAGTATTATAGCAATTAGGCGCGCAGAAAAAATAAAAACTGCAAGAAAATTTGAATATAATTAATATTTTTCTGTTCAATTATCAATTTTAAGTAATAAAAAATAATCAGTTAAAATCATTTTTAAGTTTTTAAGCACAAAAAAGTTCTAGCGCACTAAATTTAAAATACCCTTTTCAGCAATATCAGTATTGTTATAATAAAATTCATAGAACTGAATACTGATGCATGCAAGAAAGTCAGAAAACAAGTATAATCCATTCTGTTTAAATATAAAGTAAGGAATATATGAATTAAGCAACGAACCTGGTTTTTGATTCTCCAAGCGATCGATCGGTTTATAGATATGTGGATCTGTTCCACAAATTTCATCTCCATTTCTAAGTTTGAAGTTTCCATATCCTTGTTGTTAACAACAACTTAAATCCAGGAGCTAACTACTACGAGAAAATCCTAAAGGCAACTGAATTCGGGAGACACTTCAGGAATTGCAGAAAAGAAGCGAAACAATAGGGGACAGGAATGTGTGGTCAAACCAGATCTTTATAAAGTAACATTGGGGGAGGGCTTAGGAAAACTCTTATCGAATTGGTTTCATTGACAAGGGAGCGGAGGGGGCGTGTTGAGGCCATAATAGATCTGGTTCTTTTGTGGAGAATTAACTTGGTTTCTTATCATCCTAGCAGTCTTAGACTATTGAGAGATTGACAAGCTATCCCATTCTTAGACCATTTAGAGATAGACGAGACGTTGTATTGAGCAGCTATTGTATGCGCTGAAGCAGGAGTAAAGGCGACAACCTATATTAGTACGAAATCCTGCTGCAAAATTCTGAACTCATCGAGTATAAAGTCAAAATAAAATTTTTATATTACTTTATGAAAGGGGAAATGTGTTTTGGCTAGGTTGCTTAACAAGAAGTCAACCTAGCCAAAACACATTGCCCCTTTCATAAAGTAATATAAAAACTAACAAGAAGTGCCCTCAAGTATTTTTTTATCAAATGAATATTGTTTGACAATTTGGGCTAAAAATGCTTCATTTGTTATTGAAATAAACTATAGTCTACTTTAAAGAAATATACCTAAAGACCTTGAAAAGTTATGGTTGTCGTTGCGCAACTGGCCGCAACCTATTCGTAGCCACATGTAAACGTGTACTATTGGTGCACATTTATGCACTCATAAAGTATAGTCATCATTTATATATCAAATTGAAGCATTTTTTTTTTTTTTTTGTGAACGTAATAAACTAAGGTTGCCTATGCAAAAATGGCCGCAAGTGGGGGTTGCCAGCTGTTCAAGATGCCTTAGATTGAAAGATTTAGCGCTTTACAATGTTCGTTCGACAGGGATGGCGATAGCCAGCTCTAAGCATGGGCGTACCCAGAGGGAGGCAAGGTTTGGCAGCTCCCCCCCCCCAACTTCAAAAAAAAAATATTTAAAATTTGAAACAACCGTCAATTTATTTTATTTTTTAAAATTTCTAAAAATTGATCAAAGAGTTTCTCAATTCAAACTCATTTTAGAATTTCATTGCTTCCAAAATTGGAATAAAAAGGGGGCGGGGTGCTAAAAACCAGTCTCCAAACTGCCCAAATGATGGGCCTTTTCAGGTAAGCTCCGAACTTCACATTTTATCAGGGTGGAAACTCTCAATGGGCCGAATGGAATTCCAAATTTCCCCGAATGATGATAATTCGCTCGCCTAATGGAACTCCAAATTCTGCCGAATGATATTTTTGCCATATCGCCAAACAAAATTTGCCGAATAAGAAAATTTTGGGAGGTCACAATGCCCTCTCATCAAGGTTCCCCTACGGCAGCCCCCCCCCCCCCCTCCTCTAATGGTTGAGCTGGATATGCCCTTGGTTGTACGAGTTTTTAAAATCATCGCGCATGCGTCAATTGTTAGTGTTCTCAACCAACGGTGCAAACAGTAGTAGAAACAAATTTCAAATGCTCCAAAGAAATAAAATTAATAAATTTTTGTGTGCTTATATTTGAAATCCCATATACATATAACATTTATTCCTCAATAGAAGGTAAAATTAATTTGAGTTGTAAAAATATGTAAATAATTTTCTTGTGTTTCGGAAACATTTTCTGTATAATATAACTGTTTTTTCATAAATAACTGGGGTCATATTCCTTCACAAATATTAATCTTTTATTCTAATTTTATAAATGAAAGACATTTTACCTTTTATATATATTTAGGAATGCATGTTATATGGGATTTTTAATGTAACCAACAACAATTTTAATTTTATTTCTTTTGGAGCATTTGAAATTTGTTTCTACTGCTGTTTGCACCGTTGGTTGAAAACACTAACAATTGACACATGCGGGATGATTTGAAAAACTCGTACAACCAAGGGCGTATCCAGCTCAACCAAGAAAGGAGAGTGGGAGAGGCAGCCGTAAGGAAGCCTTGATGGGCAAATTCGGCAAATTTTGTTTAACGATATGGCAAAAATATCACCATTCGGAAAATTAAGTTTGAGGATATGATAAAAATATTACTCGGCAAAATTTGGAGTTCCTTTAGGCGAATTATCATCATTCGGGGAAATTTGGAATTCCATTCGACCCACTGAGAAATTCCACCCTGATAAAATTTAAAGTTCGTGGCGCACTTGAAAAGGCCCATGATTTGGGCAGTTAGGAGACTGGTTTTTAGCACCCCTCCCCCCTTTTTTTATTCCAAGATTTTGGAAGCAATGAAATTCTAAAATGAATGTGGTATTAACCCAACTAAACACCAATTACTTTCCCTTTTCAATGAGCTCCCAAAGAACTTCAAACTCAGAAACAAGTTACTACAAATGAACTCTTTGATAAATTTATAAAATGAAACAACCGTCAATTTAATTTTTTTTAATTCTAAATATTTTTTACTTTTGAAGTTGGGGGGGGGAGCTGCCCAACCTTGCCCCCTCTGGGTGCGCCCATGCGTAGAGCTGGCTATCGCCATCCCTGTCGAACGAATATTGTAAAGCGCTAACTCTTTCAATGTAAGGCATCTTTAACAGCTGGCAACCCCCACTTGCGGCCATTTTTGCATAGGCAACCTTAGTTTGTTACGTTCACAAAAAAATTAGCTTTAATTTGATATATAAATGATGACTATACTTTATGAGTGCATAAATGTGCACCAATAGTACACGTTTACATGTGGCTGCGGATAGGTTGCGGCCAGTTGCGCAACGGCAACCATAACTTTTCAAGGTCTTTAGGTATATTTCTTTAAAGTAGAGTATAGTTTATTTCAATAACAAATGACGCATTTTTACCCCAAAATGTCAGAAAATATTAATTTGATAAAAAATACTTGCGGGCACTTCTTGCTAGGCAACCTAGCCAAAACACATTGCCCCTTTCATAATGTAATATAAAAATTTTATTTTGACTTTGTATTCGATGAGTGCAGAATTTTGCAGCCGGATCTTAGACTATATGGACAGGGGGGGGGGGAAAGTCGGTGTGTGGCACGTGACTAAGACCTCTTTAGGATTTCGGCGTTTTCTTCCTATATGTCTCCATTCTACGGGAGATTTCGTCTCTTCAACATGGGGGCCTTATTGCAATGCGTATCCCTGCAATCATGTATATAAATTGACTAAATTAATTGCCAAAAAATATTTAAATATACGAATGAACCACTTTGTAAAAAATATCAGTGAATCCCTAAGTACACCAAAAGGACGCAGCAAATGCAGTAAATTAATTTTGTTTAAAAATCAGTAACTGGAAAAAAAAATCTCGAATCTTGTGTTACAATTAATTTTGTTAGCAAAGCATTTTTTTTCTAAGCAATTACAAACGTTGAAGATAGCATATTTGGACACTGGTATTCGAAAGTTGAAAGACTTACACTGAAAAATGAGAATTAATTTAGACATAGAACAATTTCAAATATATCAGATTTTCAATATTCACATTTTTCAGTAACTCTTAATAGCATTTTGGGTGTAACTCTACCCCCACCCAGAATGGTGTCAACGGGTGGGGGGGGGGGATTTGATAAAATGATTGTTATTACTTGAAAAAATGAAATTCATTATTTTATCAAAACCTTTTTTTTCCCTTGTATTATCAACAATATTAAAACACGTTTTTCATATCACCAACCACTTTTACACGCAATATAATCATGTGCGCTATGAATGCTCTTTAAAATCAGTCAATCTCTAACTTGTGAAATCTATGGAAAACTGCATTTCAGATTTCTTTTCGGAACTTTTTTTGAATTTCGATCACAAAATATTAAAAATATGTTTAGAATTTCTAAAATGTTCTCGATTATTCAACGATCAAATTGAAAAAAAAAACTTTGTTGAAAACCAAAACCATAAACAAGATTCAAATGCCCAAATTTGGGGGGGGGGGAATTGCAGTTCATCTTTTGAATTTTCTTTTTTCCAACATTTTAATTACTTTTTTTTTAAATTTTCTTTGTAATTTGACGTTTTTTTTTTTTCAATAGATAAAATGTTTATTCATTTCATTAATTTTCTAGAAAAAAAAAATCTACGGGAAAGATAGGCTAAATATAGTTTGAAATAAATTACCGTTTAAAATTTAACATCATTTTCACAAATTTTATATTTTATTCATTTCCAGTTGGCATGAAATAGAAAATAAATTGGCAAAAAAAAAAAAAAACTATCTTGCACTATAAAAAGAAAAATAATAAAGAAATTTCCATTCATTGTTAAGAACTCTACTTTGCTGCTATTTACTTTGTTTCGGAAACGTGTGTCAAATACTAACTCTATTTCCCAATGAGCGCAACTCTTAGAGCGATTTTTAATCGGCATAACTCAACAACTTACAGCAGAAATTCAAAAAAAAAAAAAAACACTTATCAATGAATCAGTTAACTATGCGCTTGCAGGTGACAGAAAAAAAAATGTGCCAAAACATTTTAGGCAGAAGGTTAAAATTAAAATCGAAGACTATTCTTAATCCCTACAAGATTTAGTGCAGACATGGGAAGTGCTTCGGTGGAAGGACGGAGTCACGTGGTCTCCCCTCACTTCCGCCGGCGGAGATTCAACATCCACAGCCACTTGCCGTACCTATGTGTTAATGATCTAAGAGCAGAGCAAGGGGGGGGGGGGGGATACAACTCTCCCGGTAGCTCTTTTCCTGGAATGATTCTCACCAATCTTTATATACTGCAGCACACATACAATATGCAAATAAGCAGAGGTTGAAGAAAATCTCTAAAAAGCGAGAAAATCGGAAAGGAAAGTTGGGCGTCAGTTATTTATTTTTAAAGATTTTAAGATTCGTTTATTTATTCTACACGATATCGTGTTTTACCATCAAATTCCAAAATTTCAAATAAATTGCAGAATGGTTTTTGAAAACTTAGTATTTAAAAACAAATTGAAAGTATTTATTGGTTCCGGCAATATTTGAAGTTTAATGTACGACTCCTAAAAATAGTGCTTATACTAGGAAGTGATGATGTCCGTAGAGAGAAATTATAATTTTTTTTTTTACATTTTTAATCACTCAGAGCAATTTTGATCCACAATCTCCATTTCTGATTGTCTCGCGCAAGCTTTAACGACATAATAGCCAAGGGTCCATGCTTGGGACAATTTTGAACTTTTACCTTTAGTAGCATATTAAACGTATGTTTTCAACTCGATCAAAGTATTTAATATTTTTTGAATTTTTACTATTTTTTGAACCAGAATCCAAAATCCAGAAAAATCCGAACTACGGAAAGGTCACGATCCCAGGCGTTCCGGATTTGGGGTCCCATACTGTAGTTGTACCCCTGCCAGGAATGATACTTTTTTTTTTACTTCAAATTTTAAACGGAATAATATGGTTTTCGATTACTTTAAGCAAACTTTTAAAAATGCATTTGATGAAAGTTCAATTAATTTTGAAATATCTTTGAGAACAAATTAAGTTTAACAATAAATTATTTCAAATACATTGAAAAATGGAAAATTTGAAACTCCGGTTATTCCACCCTGCTTAATAACTTTTGGGGGAATAGTCCATTTCTAAAAAAAACTGTTCTCCTCATTCTCGTGTTTAATTTTTCGGTTTTAACACATTTTCTTTCAAATTTGAGCCATTAGAAAAAAGTTAATTTTAATTGTTCAAATTTGAACTAAAAATTTGAATCATTGTCTAACTGGCGGATTTGCCTCGATGAAACTTTAGTGGAAAGATCGTCTGCCGTAAGAAGTGTAAAAAAATATTTTTCTTTCATTTTACATAACTAAAATAAAAATTCAAAATAATAGAATATCAGAACTGTTTGAACAAAACTTGTCCCTGAGTCGGGAAAAATGAACGCATGCATATTAAAAAGAGTAAAACTCGTTATTCATGAATGGGTAAATCAATTTAAACAACTTTTCAGATATTATTTTAACAACTTATGGATCATTGACACATCGGAAAAATAGATAGATTTTTTACACGGTTCAAAAAATTAGAAGAATCTATTCCTTCAATGTGAATTTTAAAAAGTAGCGAAAATATTTGCATACTTGTTAACCGATAGTTTGTCACAAGTATGGAGCTTGGCGCCCGGATAATTTTACGCTCTTTTAAAAACATTTTATTGCTCAAAATGGGTCGTCAAAGTGATAAATAGGAAAAAAAATGAAGTTACATATTGTATCATTTCGTAAAGTTAAAAAAAACTATCCAACTCAATTCAAATGAACGTTTTACAATCTGTGGCATATACGATTTTAAGGGAATATAGAAGGACTGACCAACTAAAAAGTAACCGAAGTAAACGAGGTAAAAAATTGCAACAACTGACAGAGATAAACCCAAATTAAAGTAAATCGTCCAAAATAATAGTTGAAAAAATGCTTTTTACGTCCATAAGTATTGGAAAGAATGTATAGTTATTTTGTCCACGCCAACTACACTTGGACTGTTGCATAAACTGCAGTTTTAATTGCGGACCTATATAAAGTAAGTAAGATCAGAGATAAACATGAAGCAGAAACGTGCACGACTCTCCTGGAGCAAAGAAAAACTCATAAAGGGGCAACAAGGTTGGAAAAGTATTATATTCAACGATGAATCTTTTTTAGAAATATCTGTGAACAAAAAAAAAGGGGGGGGGGGAGGGTTTGACGTTTAAAAAGAAAAGCGTATGAGAAATTTTGGGTAAAAACGTTCTCTCTAATTTGATATGGCCTTTATGGTTTGCATGTGCATGAGGGCTGCTGTAATTTTAAAATTATATATATCTTAAAATAAAACAACGCGTGACTTCCGCTGTTTATTAATAATACTGCATAATACTTCATCTGAGGCGCAACAGTTACACATTTGGTGACACATTTTATCTTTAAGCAAGGTTCTACTCCGTGTCATATCTCTAAATTTACTCATAGATTATAAACAGAATGTGGAATTTCGATATTAAACCGGTCAATCAACTCTACCAATCTCAACACGTTCAAGAATTTGTGGCACCTTCAAATATTAAGAAAACGGTTCAAGACCCTGGTGCCCGTCAACAAAATTGAGATCGTTGCCGCATTGAAGAGGGTATGGAAACTCAGAACTGTAAACAGGTGGTAGAATCCGCGTGTGAAAGGATTAAAGCATTGAATCCAGCAAAAAATGACGCATTCTAATATTCATATTGTTTCTTTTGAAAGTGTTTTTCCCCCTTTAATTTGAATATTCTAATTTTTTGACTCAATGTAAACCATCATCACTATAAACTTTTAGATTATTTTGTCTAAGATTTTTCTTTATTGAGTATATTAGAAATGAAATTCACACTTTAAGGTCTAAGAAAGGTGGCACGTTCATTTAGATACCTAATTTGCACTTATATTTTGTGTAGAATAAACTTTTTTCCAAAAAGTGAGAAGTATTCTATTATTTTGAATTTGGGTCGTACATTATTTGTAAATACATTTTTTTTTAAATTTCAACTTATGTTAAAATTTTGGTCATTTCATATCCCACTCCTCGAAATTATGGGTGATATAAATCAATTTTTCTCACAAAACTTCCGGTGCTTATTCCATACTCCACCTAAACATCAGTCCCAGAACCGCCCCCCATTGCAGAAAATCAAATTTTTCTTTATACAGTTGCAATTCTATTAGTAAAAACGAAATAGTGGAATTAAAAAGCGATAAGAGAGTTATGCCATTAGCTATTTCAGACAAGTCTCACTGCCTCAAGAACCAGCACTAAGTTTTCACTTGCAGCAAACAAAATCAGTAGGTTCAGTAAGTTACCGCCCTATAGCAAGGGCTAAGGCAGAAATACATGAAATACACCGCCAGCTCAGTCAATTCCAGCCGAGGACTGCAGTTTCGTGCTTATTAGCACTCATCAGCCCGGCATAGGACTAACTGAGCTGGAGGCGGAAAACCTCTTAAGGAAGCCAAGAGTGCCAAACAAACTGGCAGCTAACATAGAATTAGCACTGACCAGACGAGGTGACCGAAACAATGGTTCGGTTCAACTGGAATATTGCAGGCAAGGCAGGTATATTCAGTAAGTTACCGCCCTATAGGACCTCTTGCCGCTCCCCTCCCCCCCCCCCAAAAAAAAAAGCTAACGAAACACTTTATGTACTCTGATTCAAATTTTCTACTTAATTTTTTGATTTTTTTTTTTTTTTTTTGTGCTAATTTATTATGTTTGTTGTTATTTCGCGGTCAATTTGACTGATTTCACCTCTGTGGGAGTCAGTAAGTTTTTTTTCTCCAACCCTGATTTATTTATTTATTTATTAATTTTAAATTCGCTCTGTGTCTCGTTTTACATTAAAGTTGCCTCTTGTTTGAAAATAAATTTTATTTCTCAATTTACTTAAAAGACAAGTACAGTAAATAGAAAATAAACAAAGTATCGCATTGCATAGCTTAAGAGTTTTCAAGTTTCAACTGCTCTTTTGGGTTTGTCTTCAGGTAAAAAAGAACGAGATCCCCAAGTGAGAACAAAACCCCTGTAAAATCAACTCCCCTTAAATTTTACAATTACATAAGCCACCTTCATGGGGTATCCCTGGGTTTGAAAAAATTCCTCTTCTACTTTTTTTTAAATTTTTTTTAAATTTTATTTTATTTAATTATTATTTTTTTGTTTGTTTAAATGTTTCTAGCTATTATATAGAACTTTTTCATTTGATCTAAACAGTTATTCCTTTCAAACTTTAAGGATTCTAATTGCTTTTATAATGAATTCAAAATAAAAAATTTAAAAAAAACGTAATTTTATATTTTAAAAACACGTTGTAGTGGCTCCTTTTAAGATAATTTTATTAGTTATTTAAGATTCGCTGATAGAATAAAATTATTAGCATAAAGAACACTCCGGGTTTTAAACATTTATATTTCATAAAGTTTTACACTTACCACTATAAATGATTCATAAAATTAATCGTAAACCATTCCAAGTCTTTTTGAACGTACGCGTGATAACTTAAACGTATAAAACCTGAGAACTAGAATACAGGTGTCTCGCGTTACGAAAGGCTCACACATCGAACATTTGTAAGTGAAAAGGAACTTGGAATGTTTATCTTTATTTTTCTGCATCATTTATAGTGCTAAATGCAATAACTTATGAAATATAAATTTGCAAAACTGGGATATTCTTTTATGCTAAACTTGTATATTTGAGTTTTTGATTTGTGGTAAACATACAAATACATTTGCAGCATTTAAGATTTAAGTGCACTAGTCCCCCCTCCCCCCCCCCCCCCCCAATTTCTTGGACAGACAGGCAGGCCCTTCAAGAGAAGTAATGATTGACAAGGGAAGCATGTGTACATTTTGGGACCGCTGAGACAGGATCGAATTTTTCTTTACAATGGAAGTATTTTCAGTAAAATAATGAAAACACTTGGAAAAGTTTATTGTAAGGACTTTCGAGAAGCGATAAGAGACTTGTGTTACTATAGCTCATGCATGCCTCCTGAAGAATAGCGGAGTGTGTACGTAAACTTTCGAAAGCGACAATTTTAGCTTTTGACGTGAGGGACAATAGAAAGGAATCCGAAGCGAATGAGTTTCAAAACTGGACTAAAAGGAAGTAGCGATAGAAGAGAGAAATCATAGCAGTAGCATTCAAATGTAGTTGCAAGCTTCTCTCTTGGGAGAAAGAGAACATTTTTGAGCCTTTTCATTTGGTTGACAAGACATGCACAAAACTTATAGAGCAGAGGTTCCCAACCGGTGGTTCGCGATCCCCTGGGGGTACGCGAGAGGTTTTCAGGGCGTTCGCGAAAAAAATATTGTAATGGCGGAGTTTTAACATGCCTATTTCTGATGAAGTCTCATGCTCAACGGTTTCAAGCAAATTTTGCTCTTTTTTTATTCATTTGTCTCTCACACATTCGATACTCTTAGCATGAAAATATTTGTATACTTACTGACACATTTTACATTTTAAGAATTTAGTCTGCCATGACAAAGCGCCGGTATTAGTGCTTGAGAATGATAGTCCTGAAACCATGCTGAAAAAGCTCTACTTATGAATACAATGTCCTTAGATGAAAGAATTTGAAAGCATTCCTTTTCTCAGGAGCTTTTTATCAGAAATCGCATAAGCGAGCGTCTCAAATATTTTGATGTTTAGTTTCTTTACCATTTAGTTTCTACCGGTGACATAACTGACAAGGGGCCCGCCTTGGCTCTGTGCGGCCCTGAGTACGTATTATACGTTGAAAATGCATGCTAGCTTAACTAGAGTTAAGTTAGCATAGAAAAAAAGTGTAGGGAGCTTCTTATTAGTTGTCTTTCATTTCTTCCGCTTGTTATACATGCAAAAATGTAAATAGGCAGCTTTTTTTATTACAGTGAAATTAAGTGTTTGGTCATTTACTTTATATTCTCTTCATCCAAAGATTATTTTTAACTTTTTAGTTCATCTTGCTAGTAAAGCCTGTTTTTTTTTTAGTTTTTTAAACCATTATTTTAATATACTAAGAGGAAATAAAGGGGTTTAAAAAATTTATACATTGTATTATTCGTCTAATTTGTTGTCCACATAAGATTCAATTGACACGCTTGCTCCTAACGCATATATCTCTAACAATAAAGGATAAGAAAATGGCTTTGAAAGGTCTTTCCTACTTATATTGCGATTAAACTCTTCATAGACGTGAATTAAAAGCATAAAACTCGACAGAGTGTTCGGATTTGTTCGTCGCGTGTCGTGCTTTTGTATTCGCAGTTGGTAATGCGTCTGCTGGATCAATGAACTCATTCATTATCTCCGGTTTTCGTTACACTATACGGAAAACGTATGATGCTTCATTTCGGATTCTAATATCCATAGTGTTCGTGTTTTCTTTTCATTCTTTTATTCATAATTCTCATATTTTACATTCTGTTTTTTAATTCCCCTTTGGGTTTGCTCTTTTCAAGTTGATTTTTGAAAACGTTCCTTTTCATGGGGCATTTTTGTAATTATGCTAAACAAGGTCATTTTAAAGCATTTCGTGTGCTGGCGCCCCCATAGGAGGTTATTTCTATTTGCTGATTATTATTTGTTATTATAAAACACCAAAACACTCCTATTTGCATAGGCGGCGGGTGCCCCAAAAAAGTGGGGGATCATTGAAGGTGCGGGGGAAGGACGCAGGTTTGGTGGGTGACACACCCTTAAAGCTAAATATTTTCTTCAAAAATTGGGCAATTGAATTTTTACGTCAATATTATTGAATTGACCTTCTTCCAAAAATTCGAGAAACGGACTCAAAAAGCGGGACCAGATGGCCACAGAAGATTCCCTCCTACAAAATCAAAGTTCCATTTTAATTATTACGAAATAATAACATGAAAAAAACATAAAACAAGTACTTATTAAGTTAGTTCTTTCTTCAAACACGTGAAGAGATCATAACCATCATTTTTCATTCGACCCTTAGTTTTGAACTTAGAAAAGTGGAGGGGAAAAATCCCTATATGCTGTTGAAAGTGAGAAGGCAATTGCCCCCCCCCCCCTTTTGCAACTTGTACAAACTGCTTATGCCTATTTGTGTTTCGGAGTATTTTAAAAGGGATAAATAACCTCAGAATTTATGCATGAGTTATATGATTAAAATATTTTCTTAGTTAGAGAAAGAAATACCGATGCGTTTTACCTACAATAGTGTTAATAATTCACTAAAATTTACCAAGAAAAAGTTTTTAAAAATTAAAAATGTCTCTTATTTTACTAAATTTTTTTAAGTTCTTTATAAATCAGGCACTTTGATGTCATTGTATGTTATGTTGACTTAAATTGGTCCGCACTCGTTAAATGTTAAATTTAAGCTTTCAACTGCTTGCATAGATACTGGGCTAGTATTAATAGTAGAATATTTGAAATTTACATTAAAAATAGTAATTTTAGGCAATATTTGGTAATGATGCAGGAAAGGGAATTTGGGGTGTCCCTCCATAAGTTTTTCAACATTGAAATCACTTTAAAACTATCTTTGGGGATATTAGGGGGTCAGTTGCTTCTTCCGGAATTTTTTCAAAATTGAAGGGACGACAAATAAAATTATTCCTATCGTGGCTAACCCTGATAGGTAATAAAGCTCGAATTAGAAAACAAAAGTAGAAGTAAATTTATTTTTAATTTTTGGAAAATGTTTTTATCGATTTTTTAAGTGACAAATTTGAAAGATGTGGAATGAAAACATACAAGTCTCATGGAACCCCTGAGAGAGCTTCGTGGAACCCTTAGGTTCCGGAGAACACAATTTAAGAAACGCTGTTTTAAAGAATTACGTTCAAATGGCTCGATGCGGAATAGACTTCTACTTATAAATAGCCACTAAATAAACGGAAAATCGCAATTTTTGGACTTAAGTCAATCTGGCTCTGATGTACAGAAATTAAACTTCCGTTCTTGCGAAAAAAAAAAGAAAAAAAAATTGAAAACTTTTCTTTTGTAAAATAGCTTTTCCTTCATGCGTATCCGCTGTGCGGAGGTGTCCACGTCCTTAAAGGGTCAAACGGCCCAAGAAATCGAACAAAAAAAAAAAAAAAAGAAAGAAAGAAAAAACGTAGCACTAAACTCTTATTAACGTTGCAAATATACACTGCTGGCCTCTGGTGAGAGGCCCTACAAATTTTGTTGCAGGGGGGGGGGGGGGGGGGCAAAATTTGTTGATACGTGCCTGCTTATGTAGCCAATTGCTGACTAAATATTTAAAGGATCATTTGATAATCAAGCATTCGACAGCATACATTCAATTATAACAATATTCGAATGAAACATTCGAGAGACAAGTATTTGATAATAACACCATTTAGATCGCAAGGGTATCTATTCCTCAAATGTGCTGGCACACCTTTTAAAATCAGCCCCCCCCCCCTCAAGAAGGATACTCCCTAAAAAAGACTAACGTCCACTAAGAATTTCAATGGCGTAGTCTGTGCCATGACCCACCCCTGTGGGCACCGCAGCGCAGCCCGTCACTCACTCCAAATTTTTCTGGGTGAAGGGTTCAATGCAAATTTTTTCGGAAGACAGCAAAAACCATGCGCATTCATAAGTAAAATCATTAACTTTTCAAAGCCAGCCCTCTGACCCCCTAAATGGCGGATACGCCCCTGCAACTGAAACACTTCAGAAGCAGGGGTACCCACCCGCCCTGAGGTCAAGGGCACCCCCCTCAATATCGCAGAGACCTCCTCCCCCCCCCAAAAAAAAGAGAAAAATACCCCTCAAAACACCCTCTCCCCTCAAGAAGGATATTCCCTAAAAAAGGCTAACATCCATTAAGAATTTCAGTGGCGCAGTCTGCGCTATGAACCAACTCCCCTGTGGGCACCTCAGCGCAGCCCGTCAGTCAATCCAAATTTCTCTGGGGGAAGGGTTCAATGCAAATTTTTTCGGAAGACAACGAAAACCATGCCCATTCATAAGTAAAATCATTAACTTTTTCAAAGCCAGCCCTCTGACCCCCTAAATGACGGATCCGCCCCTGCAACTGAATCACTTCAGAAGCAGGGGTACCCCCCTGAGGTCAAAGACGCACCCCCACTCAATATCGCAGAGCCCCCCAAAAAATGAAAAATACCCCTTAAAACACCGTCCCTAAAAATGTAAATGGCACAGGCTACGCCATGACCTCCCCCCCTCCCTTTCTAGGTGGGCACCCCTATCAGAAGTCAACTATATTGAGAGGTTCATTCGATTATCAAATCGGTCGAAAAATACATTGCTCGAGTGATTGACATCTCGAGAACTCAACATCTCGAGAACTCAACATCTCGAGAAGTTCAAAGCGAGAACTCGAGCAGTTGATCGCTCGAGTACTAGGAAAGTGACAATCGAGAACTCGAGCAGTTGATCGCTCGATTACTCGGAAAGTGATATTCGAGAACTCGAGCAGTCCATCACTCGAGAACTCGGAAAGTGATAATCGAGAACTCGAGAAGTTCATTGCTCGAGAACTCGAAAAGTGGTAATCGAGAACTCGAGATACGATAATCGAGAACTTGTGGTAATCGAGTTCTCGAATGATCTTGAATAATCGAGTGATTCGATTATGAGAACTCGATTATGCCCATCACTAAAATATACAGGCGAATAAAATGACTTTTTAATTTCCTTCTACGGGCAAAGCCGTGCGGGTACCGCTAGTAGCATAATAAAGCATAATTAAATTCAGCTTGATCAAAAAAATAGATGAAATTTAGCGCGAACTTTAGCGAAGCTAGGAAAAACGTGACATCTACTGCACGACAGGAGAGTTTTTACTATTTTTTACGTCGGAATCCAAAATCCGGAAAATTTTGAAATCCGTATAGGTCGTGGTCCCGAGCATTCCCTATTAGGTAACTTTTCGATTTTTCATTTTTATTTTTATGTGATAGAGTAACATGTATGAACATCATAGGTGAAAAAAATTTTGCGATAGGATAAGTTGTTTTTTTTTCAATTAATTTTTAAAGTTCAAGCGATTGTGACGTCAAATGGCACTGGAAGTGACGTTATTCGTCGCTCTTCCGCCGCGGGAGAAGTCGAAGGACGTGCAGTTGACTTCGAAAACGAAACGTAAGGCTTACTTCCTCGCATTTCTGGAACATTAAACCTCTCATCCTCTCTAAAATATTCGAATACCATCATTGATGTTACTTGAGGAAGATCATTAGATTGTGCTTTAACGATACCGGCCTCCATAGTGTGTTGTTTAAAAGGATTATTGAATTTCTAAAAAATAAAAATATCAGCGCGCTCAAAATGTCCCTAGCGTAAACAAGAGATCTTCGGCGGAAGGCTGCCCAATAGTGCCCTGTGACGTAAGCTCGTGACGTTTCAGAAGAGCGCAATTTTGCGCGTGGATTTTTAAAAATTCATTAAAAATCAATCACAGTGTTTTAAAATTCGGCGATGGTGAATTTTTTAGCTTTGAGGGTCAATTAACAATATCCAATAGTCAAAACATGAATATTTAATAGGTTGTAACTTTGCTAAGAATATTAATGGATGTATGGTAAAATAACCTTTTAATTCAAAACCAGTGAGTTAAATGTATTATTCCGCACTTACATCCAAAAGTAAATTTAAAGAAGTAACAAAACTAGTTTTAAAATGTTTATTCATGTAAAGGGTAAATTCATTAAAATTATTCATTATTTATTGGTATAGTTAAATTAATTTAATCCGTTTGGGAGGCGACACTTTATTTAAATAATCTGAGAGAAAGAACTTCAAATCTCCTAATAAATTTTGTCCTTTCTTTCGAACTAAGATTATTAAATGTACAGGGTATCCGAAGAGTCCTTGACACATTAAAAAAAATCATAAAGAACCAACAAATCGTCGTATGAATTTGAGTTTTGCACCATAATACTTCACAGGTTCAAGAATTTTTATGACATCGTAAAAAAAAAAAAAATGAAAAAGGGGGGGGGGGAGAAGAAAAAAGGCATTTCGCTGCAAGGGTGTCAGTATATGCTATGCTTGTAATTCTTCGTTTAGTAATTTTCATTTCTTTTTGCGTTTTCCCATGTCAACAAAAATGATTTAAAAGTAACTTTTACATTTTTTCCCCCTCTTTTTTTTTACGATGTCATAAAAATTCTTGAAACTGTGAAGTATTATGGTGCAAACCGCAAAACTATATGACAATTTGTTGGTTTTCTACGAATTTTTTAAATGTGTCAAGGACGTTTGGGACACCCTGCATATTGCATTTAAAGTCGAAAATCATTTGGGCAGATAAAGATAATGTTAGATATAGCTGAAATTTTGTATGATAAAAAGGCTTGGTAAGTGACAACAATGCCACTTTTTATTTTTTTTCACTCTACTCTAGCATACATCACTTTAAAACATGAAGATAACTTCTGTGACAATGAGAAAAACTAAACAAAAGATTTCAAAATTCCATGTTTTGAAAGCTTTCAAATTCCCCTTCCCGAAAAATCCGGTTTATTCCCGGGTTCTCTCCATCCTTTACATCTGTAATGGTATTACACTTTTCGAAGAGGAAGCTGAGTAGAAAAGACAGAATTAGCAACCAATTATGCTGCAGAGCTAAAGAATTTAAACATCAATATTCATCAAACTGTTAAATTGCGTTAAACAAATTCAAACTGTTCCCAGACTTGGCTTGATGCACCAAACTTTGGAATCAAATTGCTCCTTTATTTTTTTATCAACGAAATTAATTATCACTATGCTTAAAAAAACAATCACGATGCTGTTTCAAGAAATGAAAGAAACATATTTCAATAAAAAAATGTAAATTTATTGATATAACATCTTTCCTACAAATGATATCGTCATACAGATGAAGTGATGACTTAATGAAGCTGAAAATAATGACAAAATGTTGATGAAATGATGCTTTTGTACAGATGAAATGATAATAATGACTTTATACAGATGAAATGATGTTTTGTACACATGAAATTATGATTTTATACAAATGAAATGATTTTATACGAATGAAATGATGATTTTATGCAGAGGAAATGATGTTCTGTACACATGAAATAATGATTTTATACAAATGAAATGATTTTATACGAATAAAATGATGATTTTATGCAGAGGAAATGATGTTCTGTACACATGAAATAATGATTTTATACGAATGAAATGATGATTTTATACAGAGGAAATGATGTTCTGTACAAATGAAATGATGATTTTATATGGATGAAATGATGATTTTATACAGATGAAATGATGACTCCAAATTGCAGGGATGCGGAGTCGGAATAATTTTAGAGGTAAAGAAGTCGAGTTGTTAGAAAACATGCCTCCATGATGACCTCCATGGTGTGACTGCTCCAAACCATTACCGATCAGATCCATTCCCCATCCTTGGTGTTGGTGACCGATGTCTTCGTGTGATGGTGAAATCTAGAATTTCAAAAACATTTTATGAGAAATGGAATTGTTAAATTGACTATTATTTAAAGAACTAGAAAATCGCCCGTCAAGGTATGACGCGTGAATATTGTTTCTACATTTGAACGAAGCAATTGCCTGTTTGGAGATATTTTGATAGTTGAAATTTTAACTCACTCCAGTGGATTAACTCTAAACTCCAGTAGATAGCGTTCATTCTTGACCACTTTTACGTTTCTCCATTCTCCTCAAATGAGGCAGTGAGAAGCAAAGGGATGTAAGTGGACATTTTCAAGTTGTGAGTAAAACGCGTTTAAAGATAGCATCCTAGGTAGGCTTCCATTGAATTTTTTTTTCTAAATCATGCTGTATAGCAGCAACTACCAGGGCTACTAGTACCATCCCTTGACCCAAGACAGAGGAGAGGTTCACCTACTATTTGTACTGGTTATCTCCAAATTTTTAATTTTGACGCTTACATCCCTTTGCTTCTCACTGCCTCATATAGGAAAGGCTTGGAATTTGGAAATCATAGGACAGTAGGTAGGATGCAGAGTGGAGAACAATCAGCAAAACAATGGTGCAACCGAAAATTTTTTCTGTTTCGTTTGCTAGAGTTCCGCTATGCTAAGGTCCACTAAGAGTGTAAAATACCCAAGCAAAATGCAAAATGGTCGCTTTGGTGTTAAAAGCTATGCCCTGATACATCGTTCTTGATTTTAACACCACAACAACCACATTAAAGTCATAGTTTTGAAATAAGTTTTTATATGGTACGCAATTTTTAATCGACTCTAACCGGGCTTCCTGGTCCTAATAGTAAAACTTACCAATCATTTATTATTTTTTAGTCGACTTCTCTATGCATAAACATTTTTTAAAGTTATTTAAAAGGAAGACAAAACACACAAAGCATATTTTAATATAATTAAGCATTTTCGTTTGCTAAAGGAGTAATACTGGAGTTACAGCCCAGAGTGGCAGAATACATTGAACTCATAGGTTTGGATCTAAGGAAACGTAATATTCACTGGTTTAGAATTCAAGGGAACATAATATATCGCGATTAGTCCATTAATTCTTCTTTGGTGTAATCAATAAATAACATTTTTATTAAAAACATGTGCCGACGTACCAAGACGAATCACTTCGATCCTAGAAGCTATTTGCGAAATAATACATTTCTTTTTCAGCTTAGAAAAAAATGCACATCTTAGCAAAACCATAATATTAATGGAAACTGTTTGTAATATTAAAATGTTTTTTCAACTGTATCATAGTTTTAAGAACAAATCAGTCACTTCTTTAGAATTCGCAAAGAAATAATTTCTGAATTCTTCAGTAAAACTTATATGTTATGAAGCTATGATTTTCTTAATTACATAATATTTTACAGTTGAAACATAAATTAATTTTTTTAAACCCAAATTAGGTATGGGTTTATTTAATAACCTTGCCCTCGTGTTATAATCAATAAGGTAATGTTCCTAATTATTACCGCTCATTTTATAGTATCTCGGTGAAATTATCTAGGGCCTAGTAATTAATTGGCTTGAAATGTTAAAGATATTTTACGCCCACATTCACTGGATTAGTGCATAATATTCGTGCATTTGGGAGTAGATTAATTGGCATTAAAGGATCCTAAAAGCATTTAAAAAATAAGTCATGAAAACTTTTTTATGAAATATTGTATAGGGGGTACTGATGCGCTTTCAATTTCCGAGACCGCCTAAACAATTATTTCTACATCCACCCCTGCTAGAAGATCACCCATCATAGTATGACGAGCGCAAATTGCCTTTTTATTAGAGAGATTTGCCGTTAATTTGTTTGGCAGCATTCGTTGTTTTGCTCCTTACATTTTTTGATAAACCTTAACATGTTGAGATAAGTAATTATATCTCGCGAAATATTTCAACTATACCTTTATAAGTTGAGGTAGCTCTTTAGTTCTCGTGGTATCTGAAATGTGTCAATCCCCTTGGGTAGCTGCAACGATTCTGCCAGTTGCACACGGATAGCGCACCGAGTCAAATGCTTCAGGGTCCTGGGAGCAGTAGAAGTCGGCATTGCCCATTCTGGAACAATTTGGATGTACTTCTCAAGTACTTCATCTGAAGCCCCGTACCTTTTAAGGTCTTTCGCTTTTGGGACAGGATACGGGACAGCGTCCATGGAAGCCGTCAGAATCTTCCGCAGAATGCAGTCAGAAGCGTCACTGAGGTAAAGTACCATGCAAATAATGAAACAGGATCTTGTAAGTTGTGGTGTCCGGCAACTGCTGCTGAAAGCAAAACAGAAAGAGAAATTAGAAGTTGTTAAATGGGCCCTGCTGTTTTATGAAGATTGTCAACATTCATTGCAAATATTTGATTAAGTTCATTATGGTTGTCTGGAGAAGCAATAGTTTGCAAGTCCATTAAAATCTGATAAATATAGCGAACAGTTCTTTGATGAATATAGCGAATGGTAATGATTTTGGTACCAAAAAATAGGAATTGAAGAGTTAATCTTGCCGTTTGTATATCGACAAGCATCTTTCAAAATCCGCGATTTTTGGATTAAATCATTAAACACTCGGATATGACCTGATTTTATCTTACACTAGCACGGAAACGCATCGAAATGCTTTGCTGATGCAAATATGTTGTAGTTAAAACTAATTGCAACTGATTTGAATCTGCCGGAAGAACACTCTTATAAGAGGCAATAATTATTAGAAATTTTTGGATACTATTTGGTTTTAAATTCGGCGGCAGCTATTTAGAGTCAAACGCTGATTGAACATTCTACCTTTTATACTCAAGTAATACTTTGGAAATAGACGTTTGAAGCATAATAATGTTTAAAAAATTGCATACACAAATTTCGGAACAAAAAGAGCACATTTTTCAGTAGAAACAAAAGTGAGCTTCTAGATCCAAGAAAAAGTTTTTTTTTCATGCTATTTATTCTAGAAACTCAATATTTTTTTGTATTTGCTAAAAAGCTGCTTGTAACATCGAAACAAAGGTTTGAAATTTATTGCTGTCTGTGAATCTAACGCACTTAAAAAAAAAAAATATTTTGACTAATGTATACAGCGTCTTTTATGCTAACAAATGAAATGCTTTACGAGATTTGTACATGAATTGTGTTTGAGGATGTAAAAATATTACTAGCACCAGACCCGGATTTGCATACCCGCAGTGAGGGGGGAGGCACGTTCTTAAAAGACCCAACGACCAAAAAATATCGAGAAAAAAAACTAGCCCTAAGACTTATTAACGTTGCGAATATACACTGTTGGCTTCTGGGAAGGGGCCCTACAGATTTTGTTGCAGGGGGGTCCAAAATTTTTAGATCCGAGCCTGACTAGCACGAAGCGTTCAAAATTCGATCACAACTCGCAGATGGCAATCTGCAAAAGCTGGCACTTCGCAAATTGATTTAATTTCTAAATATACTTTTAGAAATGTCTATTCCTTTTAATTTCTCTGAAAAAGTTGGCCAAAAAAGGCGTTATTCATGCTATAATGTAAACAGCTACGTTTTGTTATTCCAAATGGTATAAACTTCAAATTTCAGTAGAAATTTAAAATAACTCTTATAAAATTAACACTAGGTAAATATTTAACTTGCTGCAGTTATTAAGCAGTAAGTTACCACCCTTAAAATAGGGCTTAGGCAGAACTGCAAGCAATATAACGACAGCCCGATTATGACATCCAGAGACTGCAGTTTTATCATTGTTACGGGCTCATACGTCTGGAATAGTCAGTAACCGAGTTGGATGCAGATAAATTATGTTTACAATTTAATTAATTACAGTAATTTACAGAAATAAAGTCTCTCGAGAAATTCAATGTAAGAAACGTTTCTTTTTAAATTAATATTTAAGAAATGAAAAATAAATTTTAATTATATTACGTTACCCGATCATTTATAATTTTTTTTATCTTCATGAATTTACCTATCTTATGTATAACTAATCATGTCACAAACTACGTTAGAAAATGAACTTAAAAGTGTTCAAGACTTACATAGACTCTTCGTTCTTCCAGACACCATTGAGGGAGATTCCATGGCGAAGTAACAGAAGAATGTCAGCTGAAGAACCACGGACAAGAGCAATATTAAACAGCTCTATTTGCATTTGATGATCACAGCATCTTGTCCTGGAACTTGGCAGGCAACCGAAGAGGTCGAAATCTTGTTCGAGGCTGGTCTTGATTACATAATCCAAAAAGTCGAATTTTCCGGGCCTGTGTGCGGCCCTTCCAGAATATATGGAAGTGAGCAACTGCAAACCTTTTTGATTGTTTGTAGAACAAACTTTCAAGAGCTGAACGAAGCGGGAGCTGTCCCTGTAGTCACAATCCCAGCAGAGAAAGATGATTGATTTTAAGCATTGCGTGAAGCTCTCATGTTTTTTTACAGCTGGTTCACGTAAAGCGATGTCGGTTAAGAGGTTCAAAACATAGTCGATGTCCTCAAATAAATCAGCGCTGTCTTGCACATTGTCGGGGAAGAACCACATCTGAACCTAAAACACAACATATATTGTTCTTATGAAATAAATTAATGAAGTAGCGACGGTTTTCCTAAAATAGTCGCAGATAATCTACAATTGTGTTTTTAGAGTTCAACTTCGTAAAATTGCCTGGAGAGAGCCCCTGAAGCTCTCTCTCCCCAATACCTAAACTTACCTTAGATCGTCTAAAACTGCGTTTTTAAAACTACAATGTCAAAAACTTCTCGTGAGAAACCCCCATATCTGAGTGAATATTTTACTTACGATTAGGTTCGTATTGCCAAAGAGATCTAAATCTCTAGTAAAGTAATAACGCCCTTCTTCCTTCTAAACCATTTGTAGTTTTGGAATGAAATGGGCTCAGTGAGGTCCCTAGGCTCAGGTTTCCAGGGATAGCTGCTGATGTGACAGAAGGAGGGACTAATATTGAGAGCGTGAAACAAGGGGGGGAGGTAACCATCAGGTTTTGGAAGCGACCGACGATTTAGGATCCTTTGTTTTACAAATAGTGTTCTGTTAATAAAATAAGTCAACCGCCAAATAAGATCAAAAGATGGCTGTTCTCCGTCGGCAATTTTTGAGATAATAACTAGGTATGCACACACATTTTATGTATAAAAAAAATAATAATTTTCCTTAGAACAAATTATACGTGACTCAGACTTCTTGTAAAAAGTATTTTACTTTCAAATAAGTAGTTTTTCGTTTGAACACACGTAATTCTTTGGCTCTAGTTCGTTCTACAATGATTTTAAATAAGGAAATCACTTTGGGCGAAAGTTACTTAAACGCAAGAGCGACATTGGCACAAAAAATAAATAAGTAAATAAATAAATAAATAAACAAATAAATAAATAAATAAAACTGCAATAATACTTTGAAATAGAATGATTACTATTAAAAAATTAAACTAAGAGAACTTTCGATGCGTGAAAAAGATTTCCATAGCTCAAAAACATGAATAGGTACAAAATTATTGAGAAAAGATGAGAAATTTTCCCAAATTTGGGCCAAAGTGGAGCGTGCTTACGGTACGAAAAACGAAAAAAAGAGTTAAGTGTGCTACGAAAACGTCGTACTCTTGCGATGACATATTAATCAGTGATTTTTCATAAGATTTCTTGGGGAAAATAGGGCTAACTCTAATTTTTTGTACGTAAATGAAGGACATACTGGACGATTTTGTAGATACATTTGCAAAAATTTAGAAAAAAATATATACTATCAGGCAGCTTCGCACCCTGAGTATTTCAAAATAAGAATAACAATAAAATTTAAAAAAGTAGGGTAGAGTGTTGCACCTTGGGACACTGCTAATTTCTAAGAATCTTGTTAGAAGCCATGTTCTTTGTAATGTCTATAATAGTAAATTTCACAACTAACTGCTGCTATAGTAATAATCAGCATCAAAAGAGTTTTAAACTGATGATTTTGTGAGAAAGAAAATTTCATGTCCCCGAAGTAAATATTTTCTTCTTTTAATTTCATTTTCTGTCTTTGTATTTGTAAAACTAATCTACTGAATTTAATTTTGTTATGAAAGAGAAGTACTTTAAACAAAGATAATATATGGTCTTTGCTTTAAATGCTTTGGTTATAAGAAAATAATGATAGTGCATCTAGATTGACCACTATTTTGGTTTTTCATACACTTACACCACGTGGTGATTGTACCTTGGGGCAGTCAATATATTATACCTTACAGAGGTGTGAAATTTATTAGTCTCAAGGAGCAAAAAACGGAAAAATCGAATATTCCGGTTAAAAAAAAACCTCTAGATCATCTCTAAAAGCCTAATTATTATTATTATTTCTTTTCTTTTTTCGGAATAGTGAAAATACTGTACATTATTTCCCCGCAAAATTTCCTGTTTTACTTGAGTTTCCCTTCCCTGAAAACCCTGAGTCTTATCCAGTGGCGGATGGGGCCGGCGGGCAGCCGGGCAAATGCCCGGTGGACCGCCTCGGTTTGAGCCGCATTAAATCTTTCAATTAAATAGCACAAAAAAAAAAAAAAAAAGAAAACCTGATTTTTTTTTTTTTTCATTTTTGCTACCTTAAAAAAAAGATAATAGTTAAATATCTCTGTAAATATATATTATAATAACCCCGTATATTTCTAAACGACTAATAAGAAAATTGCTGCAAGAAAAGTAATGGTTGTAAAATTTAAAGAAAAAAAGAAAAAGAACTCTGCAAACTTATGCTGTGAGCAATAAGATGCTTTACTGTGAGTCTGTAAATTCATCGGTCGGCCGATAAGATAACTTTGTTGCATAACTGTCCAGGACCTTTTAAGGCCCTAACAGCTGCCTGTAATAATAGTCTGTAGGGGATAATGAACACGTAAAGGCAGAGCCGCCTCCAGGGGAGGCGTAGAACCGTGGCTGCCAATTTCAATTTAGGGATGAACAAAGTAAAAAAAAAAAGAAAGAAAGAAAACCTTCTCAGTATTTAAAAAAATGAATAGAAGTAACAAAATACCAAGTGGAATTCCCGTGACAAAAATTTTTTCTCAACAAAATTTTTAAAGAAATTGCAACCCTTGAATATTAAAGCTTTAGGAACATCCACGGTTATTTAATATAATTTACCTAACTAAAGGCAGCTGAAATTTTTCGAGACATTCTGACAAATTAAAAAAAAAAAAAAATAAACCAAAAAAGTATTTAGTACATAGTAAAAACCTATGACAAGTTTCAATTTAGTACAATGAATGAATAGCTAGATAATAATGGCGGTTTCATAGGGGCCGCCGAAGCATGTTTTAAATAGAAAAAAAGTTAAAATACAGTATGGGAGATTTAAAACATTGTAACATAATGAATACTAAGTGTTTGAATGTATAAAACGAAAGTAAAATAAAACTTTATTAAGATATTCTAGCTGGAGGATATTTAAAGTAAATAAAGTTGGGAGAAGACCTGGTGTCCATGAAAAGTATCACATCCGTCCAAAATGTTAAAAAATTATTTTAACGAATCTCAAACTCTTTGATTTCAAACAAATTCAAACATCAGGTTGGAAATTGCAAATTTCACTATGAAAAAAATTCAAAAACTAAAATGATCTCGGAAAAGATATACTGGGGGGAGGTTTTTCCCTAACATTTGTATCAATAATTTAATAAAAAGATAGGGACTTAGCAAAGAATGCGGAAGGGAGAGACATCCTCTAGCCCTATCCTTCATTTTACACCTCCAAGGTAGATTAGAAACGCATTTAAAACTTTTATTTTGAAAGAGTGCAGGGGAAGTTTCTAAATCGGAACCCAGTCCCATCTCATAGAGCTTATCGTTATCAAAGATGGCCTAAAATTCTTATTTAGGTCTTCAAATACGAAAAGCTTCCAGCAAAGTGATCACCCAAATCCTGCAGAAGCGCCTCCACCCCATCTTTAAGAATCATTTAAAGTTTCGTTTTTAGGACTACAATTAAGAAATGTTTCAGAGGTCATCGAATCTCTCCTCCCCCTTGTATCACCAAAGATGGTATGAAATTTCTTTTTTAGGGATTCAATCCTGAAAAGATTTCTAAGAAAAGCCCCTGAACCCTTGGTAACATCAGCGAATATCATCTACGACTGCGCTTTAGAATTCAAATTTCGAAAAATTACGCAATGAAGGTCCCCGAACAGCTTCACCCACTAACATTAGATCACTAACCAAAGATCGACAAAAACTGCGTTTTAAAAGTTAACTTAGAAAATTTTTTGCTCCCAACACGCTCGCCAGCATCACTAAAGGTCCTCTCAAATTTCGTTTTATGGGATTCAAGTCCAAATTATGTCCCGAAAATTCCTCCCCCTCACGTCATTGAAAGTCGACGATATAACTTTCTTTAAGCTTCAGTTTCCAAGAATTGTCGGTCCCCTTTACGTTATCAAAGAAGACCTACAATCCCTTTCTTTAGAATTCAATTACGAAAAAACTCCTGGAAAGCACCTTCGAGCCTCTTCTCTCCTCTCATTATTTAAGATCATCTAGAATGCATTTTTAAGGCAACTAATTTTAAAAAATCCTCGAGGGGAGGGGTGGACACTGGATCTTTGCTCTCATTAGAATTGTCAAAGATGGTTTAAAGACGTTCATCAAAATTATACGTCCTCTTTTCACGCGATATCGCGTGAAAAGTTCCTCATCAATCGTTATTGCGCATAAGACCTTCAGATACTGACTTTAAGATGGGGGGGGGGGGATTTATAGGTAACAGACTTTTTGAAGAATTTCAATTTCAAAAAACATAGCCCTCTCCCCAAAGATCGTCAATTGTCACCTAAATTGTCGCCTCGGGAAATTCAATTGAGAAATTTTGCCCAGAAAGAACTCTTGAACGCCCTTCTACTCCCCTAGTGTTTCAAAACATTGCTTACGCATACGTTTTAGAGCTCTGATTTTGAAAAAGTTTTGGGGGGATTCTCCAAATACCCCCTCCCGCAAACATCGCCCAAGATCATTTAAAAAGTCTAACAATGCGTTTTTAAAGCTATAATTTTGAAAATTTTCCGGGGGAGTGCACCCCCCCCCCATCATCAGCAAGAATATTAATTTTTACCATGCAGGTGTTCTAATTATTGATTCTTTTTCTCCAAATTCGCAAACGTAGTTCTCCTAATTTGAATACTCAAATTCTAATGGTGACTCCCTACTAAAACTAGAAGATGTATCCGCTCTATCTTTACATCTGAAAAAAAAAAAAAAAAAAACTCAAGGACGGTGGGATTGTCTCCCCTTCAAGGAGCAAGTCTTAAGGGGGCCGGCTGGCCTGTAAATGCCAGGGCCGGTTTATGTTGCCCCATCCGCCACTGGTCTTATCTGATGACACTCGCCATTATGTAATGTTGTTGTTTCCAAAACTGTTTCTGCAGCTGTGAGTGGTGAGGAGTTTTTTTTTTTGTGTTTTTGCACTAGGACCATCAAAATAGTAAGTTTAAGTGTTTTTGTGTCGCACATTGGTTTTAGAGAACATTTTTAGGGTTTGTTTTTAAGTTTTCCCCTTCAAACATCGATTTTGGTGAATTTTGTGAAATGGGTAGCTGCCTAGCCTTTCACCACGCAAGAACGCACTGGTTATGTGTATGTTAGACCAAAATATCTTTTCACAAGGAGAAATCGCCAAACAACTTAATGTTTTCCAAAACACTGTCAGCAAATCAATTTTTCTGTCAAAGAAAACATACCAGTTGTCTCAAAGGGGCTGGCAAAATGTGGTAGAAAACGCAAAATGTCCCCAAAAGTGGAAAGAAAAATTATTCGGATGGTCAAGACCAATAGAAGAGCAACTAGTAAGGACTTTGCAAACAGTCTGAAGCATTATGGTGCTGGGTTGAACCCATCCGGCAACAACTAGTCCGGCGATTGCTCCGGCGACGACTCATCGCCAATGAGATGCCATCTCTAAGGCCACGCAGGAAGGCCAAAATCACCTCAGCTACGGCAAAAGGATTGAGTGAACCATAGATGTTCAAAAGGTGTTTAAGAGACCACTGAATCCTTTTATTTGCCACAGCTGGGGTGATTTTGGCCTTCCTGCGTGGCCTTAGAGCAGGCATCTCATTGGCAATGAGTCGTCGCCGTACCGATGATGGGTTCAATTCCGCACCATAACGCTTCAGACTGTTTGCAAGTCCTTACTAGCAAGGCCGTATCCAGAGGGGGGGCCTGAGGGGCCCGGGGCCCCCCCCCGAAACCCAAAATGTTTTGTACCATAAAACAGAAGAAGGTTTTTTTTTTCTTTTTTTAAATTCCTATTGTCAGAAAAAGAAAATAACAATTTTTTTTTAATTCTTAATTTTGCTACTATTCAAATTTTATAATATTTTGAAGAAATACAGAAAAAGCAGTTCTAGTGGCACACTTGAAATTTAGACCTTTAATTAGGACTTCCTGCTCCCTTTCCCAATTCAATTCAGGGCAGTCCAGGGTCAAGGCAGGCCCTTTGTCAGTTCGGTAGACTTTTCAAGTCTACCAAACTGACTTCTGTGCACTTCCTCCTCCAGAGGCGTGCACAGAAATTTTGGTTCTGCCACAACTGCTTTTTTTTTTTGGGCCCCCTCCATAATGTTTACCCATATTTTCAACCCTAGGTTTAAAAATATTGGGCCCCATTTAAGCTCGGGCCCAGGCCAACAGGTGTCCCTTCTCCCCTCTGTGCACGACCCTGCCCTCCTTCCCCTAAAACTCTTATAAAACACACTGTACTGATTTCGAGCCGGGGACTCCCCAAAGGCTGGTCCCCTAGTTTCCGATTAGGCGAGTATCTTGTTACCAAGATGTGCCAAATTCAGCTCCTTGATACATCCTGAGTAAAAAATGCAAAAAATCACGATTCTCGCGTTTTTGTAGCATAATTTTCAAGATCATTTTTGTGACTGATATGTTTCTTGTCTTGCATTTATTTAATGCCGAATTCAGTATCATGGAAGTTCTTTTGTTATTGCTTGTTTTTTTCTAACTTCTACTGCATACTGTTAATACCATATGTATAAGAAAAAAAATAACACTTACTCTACTCTCTTTCATTTTCTGCACTACTTGTGATTGAAAAAAAGTCGTTTCGAGAAACATTTCCTTGCATTTATTTTTAACTTAAAACGGGTGTGTCTTACAAAGTTATAATCATTTTGTAAGACTGTGCAATCAACTTCTGAAAATGAAAATAAAGAGCTTCAAATAATTTCAACTGTTAGAGAGTCTAAATTATTTAAGTTTTTGAAATTCCTTGAAAAGTTCTTCAATTTTGTATCTTATCCAGAAAATAAAGTATGAATTGTCCAAATGGCCAGAATATTACTCTTCCGTTCTTATTTTCTGAATGTCTACACCATTTTTTTTAAACTCTTTTGTACAAGTTTCATACTGTAGGGCATTTAATGAAAAAAAAAATTGGGGGTAGGGGGAGTGATTAAAAACAAACTTCACTAAAAGCCGATATGAGCAGATGGGGCGGGGTGCTTCTCTTTTCTCCTCTCTCGTTTTTCCTCTCTGTCCATTAAGTTCCATGATTTGTCGAGCAAGCAATTTTTATTTTGTTTGATCTTGATTTGCAAAAGAATGTATAACTTTTAAAAGACTTTGTTTGCCTCTTTTTTTTTCTTCATATTTTTGTAGTCTCAATTACCTAATATAAAACCTCAAAATACAGATTTTTTTTTTTCAAAAATTTCTCGGGGGAAAAACCTCCGAACCCCCTGAAATTATCTATCTTCTACATCCGACTTAAAGAGACACTCTCCTGTTATCCTTACCACTACAAGGTGAATAAAAAAATAATAAGAAATTAAAATAACAACAGTTCAAACAGTGGAATCATTAAAAATCGAGACAAAAAGTCTTCTATGTTAACATTTTTATGCGTTTGGTGTGTCTATATATACTATATGTGTGTGTGTGTGTGTTAAGGCAATGTGCTAATCCGGGCCCCTCCCGAAAAAAATTTCTGGATACGGCCTTGCTTACTAGTTGCTCTTCTGTTGGCCTTGACTGGCCGAATAAATTTCTTTCCCTCCTATGAGACATTTTGCGTTTTCTGCCACATTTTGCCAACCACTTTGAGACAACTAGTATGGTTTCTTCGAAGGAAATTTTGATTCTGCCGACAGTTTTTTGGGAACTATTAAATTTTTTCGCGATTTCTCTTTTTGAAAAGGTATTTCAGTCTAATCTACACATAACCAGTGCTTTCTTACGTGGTAAGAGGTCAGGCAGCTTACCAATCCACAAAATTCACCAAAATTGATGTTCAAAGGGGAAAACGTGAAAACTAACAATAAAAATGTTACATGAAACCAGTGTGACACAAGATTACTTATAAACTTGCTATTTTGGTGGTCCTAGTGCAAAAACATCTGAAAAAATACTTCCCATCACTCACAGCTGCAGAAACAGTTTTGGAAACAACAACAGAACATAATGGCGGGAATTATCCCATAAGACTCGGTGCTTCCAGGGAAGGGGGAAACTCAAATAAAACGGGAAATTTCGCGGGGAAAAAATGCATAGAACTTGGACTATTCTTGGGAAACATAATTAGGCTTCTCTTCTTGAAAGGATCAAGAGGTTATTTTTGAACCGGAATATTCGATTATCCTGATTTTCGCTCCTTGAGTCTAATAAATTTCACACCTCTGTAGGACACGTGCCACAACATATGCATGGTTCTTAATAATTAAGATATGTTTAGGAACATCGAAAAGTGTGCTAGTCTGATGTAGTCTTTTAAACACATTTAATGTCAGATAATAATTTTTTAATCCATTATTCATGACTCATAATGATTTAATTCATAACAGTGATTTTTTTTTCCGGTGCGAAATTGGTTCAAGTTTTCTGTTTCCTGAATCATGAAGAGTTTTCCATGAAACAACAGGATGTGTCCCAAGGTACACATAATAGGATGTTGTACCTTGAGAGAGTTTGAAACTCTTACTTTAAATGGCTAGCAATATTTTGTTTTAAAACTGTCTGAATTTTAAAAGAAAAATTGCAGGGAAATAGGTTGCGGTATTTTAATGTGCCTTTTAGATTTTTAATTTGATTTATATAATTGACGTTGAAAATTAAAACATAAAAAGTGTCAAAAGGTACAACACTCTCCCTTTATTTTTGAAAAAAAACGTTCTTTTAAATTTCTGAAAATATTAAATGAGTGTATATTTTTGAAAAAAATTCCCCTCTGAAATAAATTTATCATCAGCTGCTGATTTTTTTTCATGTAAAAATTTAGTAAATAAATAAAAATAGAAGAATGCTCCCACGATATTCAGATTTCTTATGAAAATGATCAGCAAACTGCATCATATAGGGATACAAAATTGAGCGAAAACAAATCGCCCTCCAGCTTTAAGGAAGAAATAAAGGTAATAAAAATCTTTCCAACGAAATTATGTGCTCTACACCGTCTTAAAGTGTACCCAAAAAATAATAAGAAAATATCCCGAGATTTACAAGAGTAACTAGTAAACAAAGATTTTGTTACGTGGAACATTTCTAGTGTTTCAAGGGCAATTTTTGACGCTGTTTCTAAATATTTAATCAAAATTTTTCCATCACCCACAATTTTTGCGTAATCACAGGTTTTAAGTGGTTTTTTCCCGTGTTTTCCTATATCACATAATGATGAAAACCCATAATTAACAATTAAAATCTTGTCATAAAAACTAGAAATGTGGAGATAAATATTCAGATTTGCTACTACTGCAGTGGTAACAGGGTGGTTAATCTTAATGGCAACCATTTTCGTAATATACGTTACCTGAGTTGAATCATTTTTTGTGTTTTTACAATTGAATGCAAATATAAAGAACTTATAAATTTTACTCTAAGGGAAATGTTTTAAAATGCAGCAATAGTATTCACTCCTATAATGGAAATGCTCATATTTTAATATAAAACAGATGAGACTTGGTAATTACTCTTCCGAAACTAGTTTAAAAGCTATACTATTGCATGATTGAAACACATTGCCTTCGGTATCACTAGCATATTCAGTCAAAATGAAGGAAACATATGGAGATTTGTAAGGATTTGTAGATAAAATTTTTGTACAACACGTATCATGGGACAAATATTTCTGGCTGAAAATTGAATTAAATAAATTTTATGAACTGCTTGGTTTTAAAATAGTGCTGTTTTTTCCTTAAATGGGAAAGCAACGGCAAGAAGAATTTAAGGGAAAGAAAAGACTAGACCTGTTATTCTACAATCTTTTTACATTAAGTTAGGCCTTTAAAAACTTTGTAGAGACTTTATTTGACTGGTCCTAAATTCGATAACTTAAAGCCGAATATTCAATTCAATGTACTGTTGTAAAGCTAAATAAACGTATCTTTGGAGCCCCCCCCCCCCATTGTCCAAGGGAATAAATTCTTGCTGATTAATGCTAGACACTTAAGAGCAATGTTCCTGATGCCAAATACAGAAAGAAATGAACAATTGCTAAGTGTTTGATCATCATTTTAGTATTAAATCATGCATGTGAATTTGCGCATTTCTTTCAAACATCAGTCCAGTGTTACAAAAAACCTGTGGGTGATGGAGAAAAACTGTTTGCATATTTGAATTCAGCGCATTATATTACACAAAGATCAGGTATTTTTCTCTATGTAACAAAAAAAAAGTTCATTTTTGTAGACTAGTGTAATTAGAGAAATGTGTATTTTTTTAGCTTTTACGATAAAAATACTACAACTTTTTAAATTAAAAATATACATGAATCTTGAAGTTGCTTAATTACTAGAAGTAACAGGTTAACATTCGTGCAGAACAAATAAATGATCGAGGCAAAACTATTTGCGAACAAAATACTGTAATATTGTGTACACGTGTTTTAGTTTAGAAAGGAACCTTTCTTTTAGTGCAGAAAATGATTTCAATTTTCGAATTGCTTAGCGTGGGAAGCTTAGAAAATTTTCTGCACACACACACACAAAAAGAAAAAAAAAACTCATAGTAGTCCCAAAATACCAGTGTAATCATACAATCTTTTCGAATGCAATTATGCAACAATTAAAATTAATAGTATCCGTTTTTGTTTTTTGAGTATGAAGTATGTTGAACTCCATATTTGATTCTTAGTTTTGTTGCAATAAAGCACGCAGAATCACTGTAAACTACAGGAAATTATAAATTATTATTCATTTTCTGTTTCAGAATGAATTTTAAGAACTAAAGTCTATCAATGAAAGTCTTAGATTAAAAAAGTCAAAAAAGTCTCAGTTTAAAACAAGTCTTAGTCAAGAAAGTCTTTAGTTAAAAAAAGTCTTAGTTTAAAAAGACAAAAGTTTTTACTTATAAAATATTTCTAGTACCCTAGAGTTAAAATACTTGTATCAGTATTGTAGCAATTAGGCACGCAGAAAAAAATAAAAATTGCAAGAAAATTTTTATATAATTAATCTTTCTGTGTTCAAATATCAATTTTAAGTAATAAAAAATGATTATTTTTAAGTTTTTAAGTACAAAAAAGCTCTAGCACACTAAATTTAAAATACCTCTTCCAACATTATCAGTATTGTATAATAAAACTCATAGCACTGAATACTGATGCATGCAAGAAAGTCATAAAACAAATAATCCAGTCTGTTTAAATATAAAGTAAGAAATATATGAATTAAGCAACGAACCTGGCTTTTTATTCTCCAAGCGATCGATCGGTTTATAGACATGTGGATCTGTTCCACAAATTTCATCTCCATTTCCAAGTTTGAACTTTCCATATCTTCTTGTTAACAACAACTTAAACGCAGGAGCTAACTACTACGAAAAAATCTTAAAGGCAACTGAATTTGGGAGACACTTCCGGAATTGCAGAAAATTTGGCGGGAACGAAACAATAGGGGGCAGGTATGTGTGGTCAACCTGATCTTTATAAAGTAACATTGGGGGAGGGCTTAGGAAAACTCTTATCGAATTGGTTTGATTGATAAGGGAGGAGGAGGGGATGCGTGCTGAGCATTGAACTATAAGTAAGGTGGAATGATTGCTGCCGATTCCACCTTTTGTTAAAGACTTGGTCCAGTTTTGAAACAGGTTCTTGCAGTGGCGGATCCAGCCGATTGTTTTGGGAGGGGCCATCCGAAATTTTTGAACAAACTCCCCAGGGCCGAATTTAGCTCCATGCCGCCCCTAGGCAAATTTGAAATCTGCCGTCCCCCCCCCCAAAAAAAAGAAGCAAAATATCCTTGACTCAAAAAAACGTAAAAAAGTATTCCCCAGATTCAAATTGTCAAATATATGAAGAAATGATGGCGATTCACATTCTGAGGCGCCCAGATGAAATGATCACAGTGATCTCCCACAAAATTTTTTAGTCGGCAAATTTTGCTGACGATTCGGCAAATACCATGATTGAAAAACATTTGACTTTCATAAGATGGGTGAAAGTAATCATTATTAGATTACAAGAAAAAATTGTCTTTGTGGAAAATGAAAGAATGCTAATATTTTACTTTCAAAAATAACAATTTAAGTCGAAAAATGTATATTATAATGGCAAATTTGCCACCCCTCAAATGTTTGCTACCCTAGGCAGCTGCTTACTCTGCCTGTTGGGAAATTGGGCCCTAATAACTCCATAGAAATTTTATTAAAATGAAGTTTATAAACACAATTTTCGGGGTATCGAGACATTAGGTGGGAGGGTGGATTAAGGAATCTCCCTCGAAAATGCTTCAAAATTTAAATTTCCAAGTAATTTTTGAAAATTAGGAAAATAAAAATGCATTTTGTCTATTTTTGATGATGTACGGAGAAAGGTCAGGTTACGGGCGCTGGAACCAAAATACTTTTTGAAAATAAAGCTTAGAAACCAAAATATTCTGTCATTATACATTGAGAAGTTAGAAGAGGAAGGGTGCTCTTCTAGCTCTTCAGCTGTCCAGCCTAAAAATGCATCTTTAGTAATGTTTGCTTACATTAAAGGAAGTGTGAAGGTGCTTAAAATCCTTCCTTCTTGGAAATATTTTGCCTTTGAGGCTCTAAAAATTCGATTTTTAACTATATTTATACATATTTTAGAAAGGGATGGAAGATTCGTGAGCTCCTCCAAAAAACCTCCTTTTAAAGCTATCATCACGATATAAACTAGGGATAGGGAGGGAGGGGGTCCTATCAAAACTCGTTTGTAATTGAAGTCCCAAAAAAATTCATTTAAGTTGCTTTTAAGCAAGTTAAGTGATAAGGGCTGCATAAGCTAGTTTCCGTTGACATTTTTTCCAAATAAAAGACTTAAAATGCAATTTTTTGCTACTCATCAACTCATTTGTGAAAGGGCATGGGAAAAGGGGGTTCTCTTCCTAGTTTCGAAATTAAAGCCATAAAAACAAAAATTTTGGCTCTCTTTGGTCTTGTAAACAATAGGTATACTCTGAGAACCGCAGCATTTAGAGATCGTCCGTCTGTAGTTGGAATCAAGAAATGATGTAAAAGATGGAGACAAATTTTGGAAAAAAAAAAGTGTTGTTTTGAGGATAAGGATATAATTTATCTCCCAGTTAAGTCCTATACTTCTTTTTCAGTAAAATACATGTGTTAAATTTTGTTATCTTCTTATATTTTTTTTTCCTTAAAAATATTCCTACACTCACAAGGCTTTGGGAGCGCCATGGCCCCCATGGCCCCCCTCTAGATCCGCCCCTGGGTTCTTGAGGGTACTTGAGAATTGACAGCAGTCTAGCCGGCAGAACATAGTCTCTCGTATAGGAGCCATTCAAAACGTTTGCTGATTTCATCCGAATAAGTTTATAATTAAGCCAAAACTAACAAAATAAAGTTTCAATGGAAGTTTTATTATAAAATACTGTCGGCCGCGCTTAATCGAATATCGCCGGTTCCTAAAAATATTTGATTAAGCGGGGACATTTTCTTTACCTTTATTGACAACATTTGTCTTAAAGTGTAATAATAATAAACCAATAGCCATATAAAGGAAATAATTAATATTATTGCAATTGAGTTTTTGAAATAAGCTAAATAAAAAACAAAGTTTAATGATTAGACAAGTAAGTATGAAAATTATAAAAAGTAATTTACAGCATGAGTTATGAAATCTTTGCTTTAGCACCTTTTTTCAGTACATTATTTTTGAAAAATTCCATAATAGGGCATTGCTTGCTCAAGGTCTTTTGGTAACACTTTTCTGGCTCCTTTTCCCCCCTCCTCGTTTACCGTATGTTATATTTTATATTTATCATCGTCTAAAATGTGTATATTTGTGTCATTTAACCTAATTATCTACGACATTATTATTATTATTATTATTATTATTATTATTATTATTTTGTAGTGACAAAATTGAAAGAATTTTGATAGAAGAGTGGAAACGTTTTGATGGAATATAAATGTTTTTTTCGCCCGTTGTCGGCGATAAATATTACTTTATATTTTACATTGATTCAAAAAATTTCCCAGCAAAAATATTATTCGATTATCCGGGGAAATTATTCGATAAAGCGGGGATCTGTTACATTGCGTCTATGGGGAAATATTCGGTTCCGGGAGGTTTTATTCGTATAAGCGGGGTATTCGTCTATCCGTTGCCCGATTAAGCGGGCCTGACAGTATATTGTTCTTTCTTTATGAGTCTTAACTTTGAGAACAAATATTCAATATGTTCATTATAAAAACAGCTCAGGCATCTTAATTATTTCCCTTTGCCCCACATTCCCTTACAATGAAAGATGGAGAAAATTATAGACGCATGAAAAATGTTACGTCATTGTATATTAGTATGTATACAATTTTTAATCAAACGATATTTAATAATTAATAATGTTTTGTTTAATCAAATTAATGCAAAGAGTAAGTTGTTAAATGTGTGATGTAATCATATGTAAAGTTAGAAGAAATAAAAAAACTGCAAAAAAAAAAAAATGTGTCATCTGGGGTGAGGCTATTGTAACATAAACTTAGAACATGATCCTTTGACATTTCATTCATTTTTACGAAATTTGTAAATTATTTGTTTTGCAAAATTTCATTCTACATGTTTACATGTTATAGTAACGTCGTACCGTATGCAGAAAATTACATTTTTTTTTATTTTATTTATTTATTCATTTATTTATTTATTTATTTATTTATTATTATTATCATTATTATTATTATTATGGTTAACAAATGATTTTATCATAGTCTCTTGTTGAAGGTATGTTTAAAAAAAATCATTTTGAAGAATATTTTTTCCGCCAATTATCTGGCAGTACTTGACCGTTATAAATAGTCGGCAAATTGGCCGATTAATCGGCGCATCCCTAATGTATGGTAATCCTGATTTCTCTGATATATCTTCACTCTACAGAGTCCTGATTTAGTGTCAAGTTTAATTTTAAAAAATGTTGTGAAAGTTTAAGTGAAATCTTTTGAATGTCAAATATTTTTTTGTAATTTCTATCTTGTATATGAAAAGTTAATTTTGTGGAAACATAAATTCGCTAATTGTGTCCTCGGTGATACACTGTGATAGATATATTTAAAAATTTTCTCTTGTGAATACCACAATTCATTATTTTTTTCACTTTTTGTTAAAGTATAAAAGTTCAATTTCACAATTACAGAGTGTGTTATACATTTAAAAAAAAAAAAAATGACAACAGCGCATATAATGCATTAAACATCATTTACCCATTTTAAATATATTGAAAAATTTTAGAAAAAGATCGCACCTTTTTTGATCAAAATTAGGAGTGCTTTGTATAATCTATTTTAGTATTCCTTTTTGAACTATATTGAAACATATTTTTAAAATGATTTACTAAAAAGAAATAAAATATTTCATTTTTGTTAAAACGCGAAATTATTTTAAGTTTATTTGTCAAGCCAAACAGAATAAAAACTTTTTGACACTGTAAATAACTTGCGTTGTAATAATTTAATCAGTTTTACTCTTTCGGTAATATTTTCTGTAGACTCTTTCTTTCGAGAATTCTGAATTTTTCAATCCCTTTTTTTTTTTTTTTTTACAAACTTATTTTATAATTATGTACTTAATTATCTTCTTAAAACATAAAAATGAAAACTTTATTAACGTTCTTTCTTTTTCATTGTTTATTTTAGGTATTTAAATAATGATTCGAAAAGAAAAAACGGCGTAAATCGGTTCATTAAAGAAATAGTTTGTAATGAAATCAAGATGCATTTTTTTTTTTTTGCGAACCTAAGAGGGATATTATTTAAAATACTGTACAGCTGTGTTCCATATTAATAAACTCCTCGGTATATTGAGCAAAGCAGAGACCCCTAACCAGATTGTCTTGCCGTCTAGACCCCTGTCAAACGGTGAGGAGGAATGAGAGCTTGTTTCGGACCGCGTTTTCTCCCTCAGCAGTCATTCCACCTTTCTTATGGTGCTGTCTTCAATGGTGCTGAGGCTATAATAGATCTGGTTCTTTGATGGAGAATTAACTTGGTTTCTTATCATCCTAGGGAGCAGAATCTTAGATTATTGAGAGGATGAGAGGTAGACAAGCTCAGGCTCGGACTGGCCAGCTTGCCAACCTGCCCGAAGGCAGGTGCGCCCTTCCTACTTTTTAAAATGAAATACAATGCAAAACGCCTTCGCTGAAAAAAAAAAAAAAACTTGTCTTGCAAATTCAGAACGAAAGTTCTCTAATTGATTCGAAAGCTCTTATACCCTCCCCTCATTTTGAAGTTTCGAAAATTTTCCTCCGAGCCCGCTTTTCCTAATGTTATCGTTGAAAATTTTCCGTCTTTTGAGTTTCTATTTCGAAAAATTGCCGAGAAAAGTTCCTTCTATCCCATCCTCTCCCTTCTCGTAATGTTTCCAAAGATGAACAACAAGAGCGTTTTTAAGACTCCTATTTCAAAAAAAAAAAAGAAAGAAAAAAAGGAAAAGACCTTCGAATCTTCAATCAAAAATACTGCCTTTTCTGGAACTTCGATTTCGAAAACATTCTGGAATCAAGTTTCGAATCTCATTCTTTTCCCTAACGTTATTAAAGATGGACGGCAATAAAGTTTTAGGATTAAAATTGAAAAAAAATTCTGGAGATGGAGGGATGCCACTAGACCTTCTCTCTTTATCTTCTAACATCATCGAAGTTATGAAATTTCTGCACTTATTTTTAAAGTATTTCATAGTGGAAAAGTTGAATTTCATATAGATATGTAGCAGGGCAGTTTATAACATAACGACCACGTGAACATCAATGTTGCTTAGTGAAAAAATATCACTCAGAAGATGCCAAATCAAACCACTGGGCAACTTTAGAAATTCCGAATGTACTTATTCATTATTTTTTGTAAATTGCTGTTTTTGGCACTTGATTCAAAAAACTAGTGAAACGTGCTTTCCCCTAAAAGTTAACAAAGATAGCTTACAGTCAAGTTTTTACAATTTCAATGGGAAGTCCACAAAATCTCTCTTCTCCCAAATAATCAAAAATAGTCTAAAATTGTGTTAAAAAAATCCGGGAAAAGGTCACCAAACTCTCTCTCGCCCCCCCCCCCAACACATCACAAAAAAAAAATCGTCTACAACTGTATTTTTATGACTTTAATTCCAAAAATTTTCCATGGGAGAGTTTCTCAACCCCCTCTCTTCAATGTCATCAAAGATTGTCAAAACTTTTGAATTTTTGGAGCTTTAATTTCGAAAAAAATCGCCGGAATCGAAAACTTTTTCGAAAATGTCGTTAATGAGGGTTTTCAATTACATTTTTATAACTTCTTCAATTCCGAAAAAGTTCCGTGGGAGAGCCCTCGATCTCGAGTCCTTTTCCTAACTTCAATGAAGACCCACCAACATTATGTTTTTCAATGTTCAATATTGAAAAGTTGAGGGTTTACTTCTGACTCCATCCCTTCCCTTTACGCTACCAAAGATGGCTAACCATCGTATTTCAAAGCTCCAATTTCCAACAATTTCCGATGGAAAGTTCCAACCTCCTTTCCTTCCCCCTATGTCATAAAAGATGGCTTACAACTGCGTTTTTGAGACTTCAATTTCAAAAAATTTCCTGAGAGGAACCCTCATGTCTTTTCTCATCTTTCAACATCATTTAAAGATCATCTAAAACAGCGTTTTTGGAACTCCTACATCGAAAAGTTTCTGTTGAAAAGTTCTGAACCCCATGTCTTCTGCTACGTCATCAAAGATGGTCTACAATTGCGTTTTTAGGACTTCAATTCCAAAATTTTTTCCGGGGGAAAGACCCCGAACCCCCTGGTTTTTAGCAATACTAAAGATATCTAAAATTGCGTTTTTTAAGCTATCGTAAAACAACTGGGGAGAACTCATGTATCTCATCTTTCCCTTCAAGGACACAAAGATAGCAAATAATTGTGTTTTCGAAAATATAACCTTAAATTTCAAAAAAAAAAAAATTCGGAACGGGACCCCCAAACCTCCCTTCCACTTGTTAACCTCCAAATAGTCTAAAAATGCGTTCCGAACAAAAATTTTCGGGAGAAAGCCTGCAAACACTCCTTCCTTTGCGCGAATATAAAACAAAACTCAATCAACAATCAAATCCAAAACTATCTTCAAATTTTATTTACAAATTACGTAAACTGGTAAAAAGAGATGCTACTTTGGTGCTGCAACCTTTCTTTTATAAGGAAAAAAGTGCAATTGAGGACCTATAAATAACAACTGAAAAAACTTCGCGAGTTTTCAAACGAATCAAAAATTTAAAGGGTTTAATTTAGATAATAGATCCAGAATATTAGTAGAAACTCATTTTTTTTTAAATTTTTTATTCTTGTGTGTGTGTGATACTCGAGACACTTATAACTTTCATTCAAACTCTTTGAACAAAGAACATTATTCGGGGGGGGGGGGAACCATGCTTCATTTCTTAAACTTTAAAAAAAAAATTTCATCAGTGCCCCCCCCCTACCCTTAATGAATTACGCAATCGCCCCTCTCAACAGGATCGTCTGGATCCGCCATTGATCGCTCCCCTAAAATGATCGTCTATATCCTTTTAGCGATCCCCCCCCCCCCCCCATTGGCATGCGCCTTCAGAAAAATTGGGGTAAGCGCCTTTTTGAGGACCCAGTCCGACCCTGGACAAGCTATCCCTTTCTTAGACCATTGGGAGATAGACCAGGCATTCTATTGAGCAGCTATTGTATGCGCTGAAGCAGGAGTAAAGGCGACAACTTATATGGACAAGGAGAAAAGATCAAATAATTTCGTCGGTGTGTGCCACGTGACTAAGACCCTTTAGGGATTTTGGCGTTTTCTTCCTATATGTCTCCATTCTACTGGAGATTTCGACTCTTCAACATGCCTTATTTCAATGCGTACCACTGCATTCATGTATGTAAATTAACTAAATTAATTGCCGAAAAATATTTAAACATACGAATGTATCACTTTGTAAAAAATATCAGTGAATCCCTTAATACCCCAAAAGTACGCAGCAAATGCACTGAATTAATTTTGTTCAAAAATCAGTAACTGGAAAAAAAGAAGAAGAAATCTCGAATTCTATTGAAAATTGCATTTCGGATTTCTTTTTGGAACTTTTTATAATAAAATATTGAAAACAGGTTAAGAATTTCTAAAATGTTTGCGATTGTTCAGCGATCGAATTGAAAAAAAAAAAAAAACTATAAATAAGGTTCAAACACTCAAATTAGGGGGCGGGGGATCTTTTGAAAGGTTTGTTTTTTCCAACATTTAATTTACTTATTTTTGAAATTTTCTTCGTGTTTTGGCGTTGTTTTTGCAGTAGATAAAATGTTTATTCATTTCATTAATTTTCTTGGGGGGAAAAAAAACTTCTACGGGAAAGATCGACTAAAAAAATAGTTTGAAATACATTATCGTTTGAACTTTTTACATCATTTTCACAAATTTAATATTTTATTCATTTCCAGTAGACATGAAATAGTAAATGAATTAGTAAAAAAACACTATTAAATGAAAGATAAAAAGAATAGGGAAATTTCCATTCATTGTAAAGAACTCTACTTTGCTGCTACAGTAGAACCTCCATTAAGGGACACCTCCGAATAAGGGACACCTCTATTTAAGGGACATTTTTTCTGGTCCCAGTCCCTTTGAATAGGGACTTCCATGTATTTACCTCCAACTAAGGGACACTCTGTTTAAGGGACAGTCACAAAGCCGAAAATGCAAAAAATAATGTATAAGCGCATGAATTTACTGGAATTCAAGTTTCATTTTTCCTCCAAAAATATAATTTGAGTTAAGTTTGACTTAAACATAGGTATGTGAAGGAAATAAGTAATGTATTGTAAAAAAAAACTTGCTGAAATTAACATGCATGTTTTGCCCACTCAACAACGTATTTAAGTAGGTTCAGTGCCGATGGAGAGTGCACAGCAACTAATTAGCTTTGGATATAAAACTTAAAATTTGAACATTAATTTTATTTCACATAGTATTACATTGTAATTTACATAACATAAAGCAAATACATGTAATGAATTATTTCAAAATTATTTCTATATGCTACAAAACTTTGGCATTACAAAATTTCTGATTACATTTTAATTGATAAAATAATATAAACTTAGAAATTTGAATAATTATGAATTTTATTTAGCATATTAACAAACATTTTCAGTATTTAATAAGAGTTAATTGTCTTTGTGTTGATGTTTATTGTGATATTATACTACTAAGTACACGGCGTGAATCAATTCATCCACCTCCGAATAAGGGACACCTCTATTTATGGGACAAAATATTTGGTCCCCTTAGTGTCCCTTATTGAGAGGTTCTACTGTATTTACTTTATTTCGGAAACGTGTGGGAAATACTAAATCTATTTCTTAATGAGCGCAACTTTTAGAGCCATTCTGAAATCGGCATAACTCAACAACTTACTGTGGAAATTGAAAAAAAAAAAAAAAAAAAAAAAAAACACTTCTCCATGAATCAGTAAACTATGCCACTATGCGCTTGAAGGTGACAGAAAAAAAAAATGGGCTAAAACATTTCAGGCAGAAGGTAAAAAATTAAAATCGACGACTGTTCAAATCCCTATGAGAATTAGCGCAGCTCTGGCGAAAAGTATTCGGTGGAAGGACGCAGTCACGTGGTCTCCCTTCCTTCCCCCCGCGAAGATTCCTGTGTCAACAACCACACCCACTTGCCGTATCTATGTGTTAATGATCTAAGAGCAGAGCAAGGAAGAGGGGAGGGGGGATAAAATTCTGCCAGTAGCCCCTTTCCTGGAATGATGCTCACCAAACCTTTATACAGGGTGTTCTGTTTTAACCTGCAAGACCTTTATTTCCGCAACCGTTAGCCCTAGATGTATACTTCCAGTAGCAAAAATCTTCAAAATCAGATGCAGAGTTAAGATGTTGAAAGTTTGTAGTAAAATTGAAAATAAGTCAAAAAATACAAAATTTAACTTTTTATGTGGGATTTAGTTCCCCTAACTTATAATTAAGGAAATGATCTCCATTGAAAAATAATTCCAACGCAAAAAGTTTGAAAACTACGCCACTGACTACAGTGGCGTAGCTAGGGTGGTGCGGAGCGGACGGTCCGCCCCGGGTGGCACTTTGCTGGGGGGCGGCAATTTCATGCTCTTGATGGGAAAAAAGTTCAACGTTTCCCAATTGGGAAATCATGCTTTTGATCAATTACGGAGGCAAAAAAATAATAACTTTTCGCTATAATATGAAGCTAGCACTTGATTTTAAGAAAGTTACTTGGAAACCACCTTATTAAATATATATATATATATATATATATATATATATATATATATATATATATATATATATATATATATATATATATATATACAGGGTGATTCTGAATTCATCATCAATATTTGGTGGGGAGGTAGGAAATAGGAAAAGAACACTATTTCACATAGGAAAGCATGGGCGCAGACGTCATGTAGTAGGGCAATATGAATCCGGTTAAATGATGGAAAGAAAACATAACAAGAAAGTGGTAAGAGAAAAAACATTTATTTGTGCATCTTTTGTACAGACTTACAAGAGGTGCTCGAAATTCTGACCATTTGCTAGATTACATGCCTCACAACGACGTTGCATGGACAACCGAACTTTCTGGAATATGCCTGGCGTTTCCCGGATGTTTGCGGCGGCAACCGATATGCGTGCTACAAGGTCCATATCACTGGCAACAGGGGTCTCGTACACAATGGTTTTCATGGCACCCCATACAAAGAAGTCTATTGGAGATAAATCCGGTGACCGTGGTGGCCAACAAACCGGTCCACCGCGACCAATCCATTGAGCTCCAAATTTTCTGGTCAGGTAACAACGCACATCATTTGCGAAATGTGCTGGAGCGCCGTCATGCTGGAACCACATTCGCCGGAGAATAACAGCAGGAACCTCGTTCATAAGACCCGGTAACACAGTCTGAAGAAATATGAGGTAGTTTGCGCAATCTAAACGGGATGGTAGTAAATACGGTCCCAGCAAACAGTCGCCGACGATCCCAGTCCACACATTGACGGCAAAGCGTTGTTGCGCAGCTCGAACTCTCGTACCGTGTGGATTCTGATTAGCCCACACATGCGAATTGTGTGTGTTGAAGACACCTTCACGAGTGAAGGACGCTTCATCTGTGAAAAGAACATACGTTGGGAAATTGGGATCAACGGCTGTTCTCTGCATGAACCACTGACAAAAAGTAACACGCTTGGGATAGTCCTCTGCTTCCAGTAACTGCACTGTGTGCAAATTAAAAGGATGTAAACGTTCCTCGTGTAGTATCCGCCACACTGACGATTGTGAAACTCCAAACTGGCGAGTAATACCTCGTGTGCTAGAACTTGGCTGTTCTTCGATAGACTGTAGGACAGCTTCCTCGACTGAAACTGTCCGTGTTGATCGGCGCCTGCCTCGATCAACATTAATACCAGCAAATGATCCAGTTTCGCACAGTTGTCGATGCACACGTGAAAACATTTGATGCTGTGGCACGCGCCGGTTGGGGTAGCGCTCTGCATACATTTGCCTAGCTCTAAGACAGCTTTCTCCTGCGGCACCGTAAGTTAGATGCATATCTGCAAGTTCTTGAAACGTGTATCGGTTCATGTTACTTCTGCGAAGTCACCTTGTCGAATGACGACTGGCTGCACACGGCAGACAGCTATGCGCGTTCATGGGAGATGCGGACACACACCGCCCTCTACACCGTCATGCATTCGTTTGTGCCCATGCTTTCCTATGTGAAATAGTGTTCTTTTCCTATTCCCTACCTCCCCACCAAATATTGATGATGAATTCAGAATCACCCTGTATATATATATATATTGAGAAAAATTACAACAAGAGTAAGGAAAAAGAGGTCTGAAATGATGCGCAATTAATTGCTCATCTTCGGGGTAGCATTATCTGTTTTAGAAATTGCTTTAATTGGTCACTTATTACAAAACTGAAATGATGCGCAATTAATTGCTCATCTTCGGGGTAGCATTATCTGTTTTAGAAATTGCTTTAATTGGTCACTTATTACAAAACTTTTATTCAGACCAGAATGAATTTTATGTTTATTTTATAAAAGTACTTACTCACAACTCAAATAATAACTGCGACTAATCTTACTGCTTTATACCAGCAAAATTCCTATAAACAGTGAGTTTCAAACTGACATTCATTTAAGCGGAAGGTTTTTAATTAGTGAATTGATGTCTAAGTAAGCCTTTCACATTCGTATGGAAAGTAATGGTTTTCGATGCCCAACTTTTCCTTCTCATGAATCAGTATGCTTAATCGAACTTATAGGGCTTATTAATCTTATCAACCTGTATCAGTGAAAAAGAAAACCATACAAATTCTGTAATAAAGCAGTATCGAATCTAGGAAAGCGGCAACTTCTGAGTTTTTCAACATTAAGGGAGGCACCCAAGCACGGATCCAAAAGGAATTATCCCCTTTGACCAGACAAAGAAACCATAAAATTGCGTTTCTAGATCTCAAAATTAGTTAACTTTCCTGCGCAGAGCGCCACCGGCCTCTAAGCTCCTGCCTGGTGTCACCAAAGTTTAAAATACATTCTTAGGACTATTTTTGAAAAATTTTCTGAATAGAGCATATTCTTTATTTTTCTTCGTAATTAAGTTCTTATTTTTCCTTTAAATACTTTTGACTGTTTGTCAATCAAAGGGCGGCAAATTGAGGAAGCGCCCCGGGCGGCAGAGAGTGTAGCTACGCCACTGAAGCTAGTACGACCAATATTTACCAAGATATGAACGCAACGTTTTGTGACTTAGACCACTTTTCACTTACCGTCAATAACACCTATTGGGGAAAGTATAGCAGTTAACAAGTGTTTAAAGTGATATGTGTGCCTAGAGTGTGGTTTTTCAAATTGTTCGAGGTTTTGTGGTGTGTTTTTTACGTATCACGGCATAACATTTGCATTTATTTTCGAATAGCAATGAAAAATACAAAAACCTTGTTTTCTTTTTTCCTTTTCTTTTTTTTTTTTTTTTTGACGGCCTGTCATTCTCCTTAAAGGGCGATAAGTCCCAATCTCATTTTCTGCATGGTCCCTTAAAACTTTGAAATGGACTATCTCCCTTAGTTTTGGTTGCACAAATGTCAAGTTTTTTGTTTCAGTTATACAGTAAAACCTGTCTACAGCGATACAATTGGGACTTAAAAACATATTGTTATAGACAGGTTATTGTTATAGGCAGTTTGATTATTGATGCTGACATTTTGCAGGGACTAAGGAAAATATCGTTATAGACAAGTTTGTTGTTATAGACAGTATCGTTATATACAGGTTACATTGTAGTTTTCAATGGAGATTATTTCTCTAAATATTAGTTAGGGGACCTGGGGCCCGTATAAAAAGTTTTTTTTTCTTTCACTGATTTTTATTTTTGCTCCAAACTTTCAATATCTTAACTCTGCATCTGATTTTGAACATTTTTGCAATTGGAAGTATTCTCCTAGGACTAACGGTTGCGAAAATAAAGGTCTTGCAGGTTAAAACGGAACACCCTGTATTGCACACATAGACACATTCAATATGCAAATAAGCAGGAGTTGAAAAAAAATCGAGAAAACCGGAAAGGAAAGTTGGGCGCCAGTTATTTATTTTCGAAGATTTTAAAATTCGTTTACATATTCTGCACGACGCCGTGTTTTATCCTCCAATTCCAAATAAAATGCAGAATGGTTTCTGAAAACTTAGTATTAAAAAAATTGAAGGTATCTATTGGCTCCAGCACTATTTGAAGTTTAATGTACTCCTAAAAATAATGTAAATATTAGGAGGTGGTGATGCCGGTAGACAAAAATTGTAAGAATGTGTTTTGAATTTTTAACCATTCAGAGCAATTTTGATCTTTTATTTCCATTTCTGACTGTCTCGCGCAAGCTTTAACGTCAGTGACGGGTACAAGGGGAGGGTCATGGGGGTCATGACCTCCCCTGAACCGTCGACAACAGTGTCCGTTCACATTCTGTTCAAACACTTTATGCATAAAATGCAGACGCGATTACAGTATCTTTTCAATTCCTGAATTATTTTTGAAAATTAATATTTGAACTACTACTTCCTTTCATTGCTTCTGATATAAATTTGCAACGTTTAACCGAAATTAGGTGCCTTATTCCTGTCAGATTCAGTGCCTTTTTTTTAAATCCTCCAACAATTTTCAGAAATGTTTCGCACATAAAACTGCAGGTTCGTTCAGGGGAGGGGGGTACGAACAGTAGGTTCGTTTATTTTCCGCATGGCCCCCCATAAATGGTTTTCTATATCCACTCCTGTTTAACGGCATAACAACCAAGGGTTTGTTTTGCCACAATTGCTTGGAAAAATTTTGAACTTTTACCTTTAGTAGCATATTAAATATATGTTTTCAATTCGGTCAAAGTATTTACTGTTTTTTGAGTTTTTACAATTTTTTGAGCCAGAATCCAAAATCCAGGAAAATCCGAAATCCGAAAGGTCGCGGTCATGAACGCTCAGAATTTGAAGTCCCATACTGTAGTTGTATCCCTGCCAGGATGGACTTTTTTTACTTCAAATTTAAAGAGAATAATATGGTTTTATAATACTTTTAGAAAAATTTTAAAAAAGCATTTGATGAAGATTTAATATCCTTTTGAAATATCTTTCAGAAGAAATAAAGGTTAACAATAAATTAGTTATTTGAAATACATTGAAAAAGGGAATATTTGAAGATCAGGATACCACCAACCTGCCTAATAACTTTTGGGGAAATATAGTCCAATTCTAACAAACTGTTCTCCTCATTATCGTGTTTAATTTTTCTGTTTAAATATATTCTCGTTCAAATTTGAACCATTAGAAAAAAGTTAATTTTAATTGTTCAAATTTGAACTAAAAATATGAATCATTGTATTAGAGGTGGATTTACTTCGAAGAAGCTTTAGATTTCTTCTTCTGATCTTCTGACGAAAGAAATATAAAAACATATGTTGCACACATATATCTTTTTTAAATACTTTTTTTTTTTAATTTCAGCTTATGTTAAGATTTCGGCCACTTCATATCCCACTTCTCGAAATTGTGAGTGATATAAATTAATTTTTCTCATAAAACTTCCGGAACTTATTTCATACTCCACCTAAACATCAGCCCCAAAACCGCCCTTGCAGACACGATCAACTTTTTCTTTACACAGCTGCAATTCTGTTAGTAAAAATGAAATATTGGAATTAAAAAGCGATAAGATGTCATTAGCTATTTCTATCAAGTTTCACCGCCTCAAGAACTAACAAGGGTTTTATCCGCGGTGCGTCGGGTACGATAGATATCTTAAATCTAAAGGGGGAACAATTGGAAATCTCATATACTCTGACTTTTGATACTATAGCACAAGACCAGGAAAATCACAGCTGCTCAGCCACAGTTTGAGGGTTAGTGTAGCAAACTTCTACATCTGTGATCAGGCCTGGATCTACACATGCAGCGAAATCTGCGGGACCCCTAGCCCCCCCCCCCCAAAAAAAAAAAAAAAAAGTCAACGAAACATTTTATGCTCTGATTAAAACTTTTTACTTACAATTTTGATTTTTTTATTGAGCTAATTTATTAATTTTATTCTTATTTTAAGGTCTAATTGTCTGATTTCGCTTCTGAGGGAGTTAGTAAGGTTTTTTTCAATCCTGTGATTTATTTATTCATTTTTTAATTTTAAATTCGCGTTGTGTCTCGTTTTACATTTAAGTTGTTTCTTGTTTGAAAAATAATTTTACTTCTCAATTTACGTAAAAGAACAGTAAACAGAAAGTAGTCTCGCATTTCATAGTTTTCATGTTTCAGTTCAGTCATCAGTTTTCAAGTTTCAGCTGCTCTTTTGGGTTGTTTTTAGGTAAAAAACTTTCCAAAATAGCTCTCTTTCCTATATCATGGCTTTTGTAAGTTCCCCACATGCTGAGTAATCAGCTCTGTATGGTTAACGTCTCAGGGTTTAGCTTCCATTACGCTGATGCTTTGTTAGTTAAATGCTGGTAAAAGGCATGTGTTTTGCAATTTGCTTGTTTGTTTTACCGCATTTTCTTGATTTCTCCAGCTTTTTAACTTGTTGACTTTCTTTATGCATTCATTTTTGTTCCAAGTACTTTTATCATCATTCGTTTCAATATTTTATGTCTTATGGATTTTTGTTGGACTTTCATGCATTTTCACCGTCTTTCTGGGCCCTTTTGGGAAAGTTAGTCTTGTTTCCATCAAGTACTACTTTTAGTCACTGAAGTTGATAGAATGAGCAAAAAAAAAAAAAAAATAACAATAACAATAACGTAAAGCGAGGGGAATCTTTTATTTTCAAAACGTTTAGAATTTAATTATTTTTTTAAATCTTTAATAAGGTGTGGTTTTTATGGCGTCACAAGTGATGAACTTAAGCGCGCTACTCCACTGGCACACTGAGTGCTGACGCTTGCTGTCCACCGCGTTTCCACGATATGATAATTAAGAGGCGGATTAAAAATTGCACTCTGCGCTAATGGCATCAGTGAATGGCATTTCATCACTTGTGGTGTAATGTGCAGAAGCGGAAAAAGTAAAATTGAATCTGCGCGAATTGAAATAATTGTTAAAAATTATTCAACTTTGTCAATTATTTAAAAAATGGACAAATCCTATGGTTTTAAGCATGTTCTTTCAGAAAAGAAAAACTTTTAAGATTTCGGAAACGATCCCATTTTGTAGACCAAGTTTCAAAATTCGGCCTTCATGACTGTGAATGCAGTATAAACACTGTACTTTGTCTGGAATTGTGCCCACTGACGTAGAAACATAGCAGTGCATTGAAGTACATTTCATTTTCTTCATCTCCCCCCCCCCCTTTTAACGTAAAAATTTAGATTGTACCATTTTTAGTCTACTTTCCCAGTAAAAGTCAGAGAAAGACGAAAAAAGCATGAAAGAAGGCTTAACGTATCTTGAAAATATTACAAAAAACAAAAAACAAAAAAATAAATAAATAAATAAAAAAATAATAATTAAATAAACATCGACGAATTAAAAATTGGAAAGTAGGGTATTGAGATGGGGAAAAATGTCTGTCGGTCTGTCTGTCTGCCCCCCCCCCTAATAACTTTTGAGTGAATAGTCCGATTTGTACAATTTTTTTTTTTTGTTCGAAAGATCTCGGCGAGGACACCTCATTCCTATGTTTCATTTTTTGATTTGAACTATTTTTTGTTTAATTTTGAACAGTTCTAAAAAACTTAACATTAGCGCCTACGGGGAAGTTCAAGGCAATTCCGAACTGTGAGGCGAATTTGCTTCAAACAAACTTTGTAGGAAAAAGCTTTTGATGAAAAACTTGTATATAAAATATCTTTTTGATTTGAACAATTTTCCGTACAATTTTGAACGGTTCAAATCCCTTAACATTAGCGCCTACAGGGAAACTGAAAGTCAATGCAGATTCCGTACTTGAAGGCGGATTTACTTCAAGCAAATTTTGTTGGAAATAGCTCTTGACGACAAACTCCAAACTCCGACTCCGAGAATTTAGGGGCACCTGACTCCGACTCCTCTGCCCGACAATTAGTCCGACTCCGACTCCCCGACTTCGACTCTGACTTCGTATCTTTGGCAAAAATTTATACACGGAGGACAAATGACTGACTCCAATTCTTGGATATTCGACTCCGACTCCTTTATCTCAAAATGAGATTGACCCCGACTCCAACTCCGCAGCTATGGTTTTAACTGTGAAATAATTATTGTTAATATGACTTGTTTTTATTTTCACGCTAAAGTTTTAATTTAGGTCTTTAGTTTTCGGCGGATAAACTTGAAGTTATTTATGTTTCTACATAAAGATATGCGCAGACGACTTTTTTTTTTGACAGTGAAAATTATTTCTTTAAGTTGACATTTTATTGTTTTTATTTATTTTGGTAAGTGCATTAATTTATTGAAAAAATTATTTTCGGCAACAGGGGAAAAAGAAACGATTTTTTTTTTTTTTTTTTTTGATATGATGTATTTATTAAAATGAGCTTATTAATTTTAATTATTTTTTTTTCGTTTTTAAAGAATGTTTTTAATGGAAAAAAGTGTATTAGCTGCTTTGTTTAAAATGTGCTGCTATTTTATTTGTTCGTTTATTTATTTATTTATTTATTTTTTTTTACGCATCTAATTTTTTAGATGAGTAAGGAGTATTTTATTCCTAGAAATCAGCTTAAAATATTAAAAAAGTATGTTTGAAACAATTTGCGATTTTAGCTATTTTTGAGAATATTGATCAGGTACTAGAAAGTAGTATGGGTATACGGAAAAGTAGGCTCGTTTAGTTCTAGACGGAACTTCTTGTTATTTAAGTACTTATACTAATCCTGAACTTCAGTTTTTTTTTAATAATGGTTTATTTCGTTTTCCCCCTTTAAACTTCTTGATTTCTTAATGCAGAATTTTTTTTTTAATTTCGGTGGACCATATAGTTTTTTTTATATATTGTTGTGTACTTTGCAATCATGCTTAAAGCAGGGGTGCCCAACCCCCCACACAAAGATAATGGCGCATCCCGCTCAAATGCAATAAAAGACAACCCCTCACAAGAACGAGACCACTCAAATGAGATCAAAACCCGTGTAAAAGCAATTCCTCTAAATTTCACATTTACATAAACCCCTTTCATGGGCATCCCTGGGCTTGAATAGGCCCCTCTTCTACTTTCTTTATTATTATATTTTAAATGTTGGTAGCTTTTATATGAAACTTTTTCATTTGTTCTAAATAGTTATTACTTTTAAACTTTGAGGATTCTAATTGCTTTTATAATGAATTCAAAAAAAAAAAAAAAATGCAGTTTTATATTTTAAAAACACATTGTAGTGGCTCCTTGTAAGATAACTTTATTAGTTCTTTAAGATTCACTGATTGTATAAAATTATTAGCATAATAGACACTCCGGAATTTAAATATTTGTATTTCATGAAGTATTACACTTACCACTATAAATGATTCATAAAATTAAAGGTAAACATTCCAAATCTTTTTGAACGTTCGTGATCACTTAAACGTGCACGTTCCGCAACGCTGGATTGGCCGTGAAATTGATGATGATTCGCCCTTATGCATTGACCAGCCAGAAACCCATCTGATTTTTTTAAAAAAAATTTAAAATAGAGTTTCGTCAAAGAACGTTTATAGACCACCATTGCTTACAATATTTCAAGAACTGAAAGATGAAATATGTGTAATCGACAGTGAAACCCTCCAAGAATGAATGGAATGAACTAGAATACAGGTGTGTCGCGTTACGAAAGGCTGACGGTTCATCGAATATTTATAAATGAAAAAATCTTGATTTTTATGCATCATTTATTGTGATAAATGTAATAGTTTATGAAATATAAATTTATAAAACTGAAATATTCTTTTATGCTAACCTGTATATTTGAGGTTCTGATTTGAGGTAAAACATACAAATACATTTGTAAAATTTAAGACTAAAGTGTACTATTCCCCCCCCCCATTTCCGGGCCGACAGGCAAGCCCCTGAAGAGAAGTAATGATTCACAGGTGATTGACAAGAAAAGCATGTGTACATTTTGGACTGCTGAGACAGGATCGAATTTTTCTTTACAATGGAAGTATTTTCAGTAAAATAATTCAGTAATAGCTCATGCATGCCTCCTGAAGAATAGCCGAGTGTGTACGTTAAGTTTCGAAAGCGACAGATTTTAGCTTTTGACGTGAGGGACAATAAGAATCCAAGGCGAATGAGTTTTAAAACTGGACTAAAGAAGTGGCAATAGAGGAGAAAAATCATAGCAGTAGCATTCAAATGTAGTTGGTAACTGCAAACTTCTCCCTTGGGAGAAAGAGAACATTATTGAGGCTTTTCATTAGGTTGACAAGACATGCACAGAACTTATAGAGCAGAGGTTCTTAACCGGTAGTTCGTGAACCCCTGGAGTTTCGCAAGAGGTTTTCAAGGGGTTCGCGAAAAAAATATTGTAATGGCGGAGTTTTAACATACTTGTTTCTGATGAAGTCTCATGCTCGAGCGGTTTCAAGCAAATTTTGCTCTTTTTTTATTCATTTGTCTCTCGCACATTCGATACTCTTAGCATGAAAATATTTGTATACTTGCTGACACATTTTACACTTAAAGAATTTAGTCTGCCATTACAAAGCGCCGGTATTAGTGCTTGAGAATGATAGTCCTGAAACCATGCTGAAAAAGCTCTACTTATGAATACAATGTCCTTAGATGAAAGAATTTGAAAGCATTCGTTTTCTCAGGAGCTTTTTATCGGAAATCGCATAAGCGAGCGTCTCCAATATTTTGATGTTTAGTTTCTTTACCATTTAGTTTCTACCGGTGACATAACTGACAAGGGGCCCGCCTTGGCTCTATGCGGCCCTGAGTACGTATTATACGTTGAAAATGCTAACTTAACTAGAGTTAAGTTAGCATAGAAAAAAAAGCGTAGGGGGCTTCTTATCAGTTGTCTTTAATTTCTTCCGCTTGTTATACATGCAAAAATGTAAATAGGCAGCTTTTTTTTATTACAGTAAAATAAAGTGTTTGGTCAATTACTTTATATTCTTTTCATCTAAAGATTATTTTTAACTTTTTAGTTCATTTTGCTACTAAAGCCTGTTTTTTTTTTTTAGTTTTTTAAACCATTATTTTAATATACTAAGAGGAAATAAAGGGGTTTAAAAAAATTTATACATTGTATTGTTCGTCTAATTTGTTGTCCACATAAGATTCAATTGACACGCTTGCTCCTAACGCAGATATCTCTAACAATAAAGGATAAGAAAATGGCTTTGAAAGGTCTTTCCTACTTATATTGCGATTAAACTCTTCATAGACGTGAATTAAAAGCATAAAACTCGACAGAGTGTTCGGATTTGTTCGTCGCGTGTCGTGCTTTTGTATTCGCAGTTGGTAATGCGTCTGCTGGATCAATGAACTCATTCATTATCTCCGGTTTTCGTTACACTATACGGAAAACGTATGATGCTTCATTTCGGATTCTAATATCCATAGTGTTCGTGTTTTTCTTTTCATTCTTTTATTCATAATTCTCATACTTTACATTCTGTTTTTTAATTCCCGTTTGGGTTTGCTCTTTTCAAGTTGATTTTTGAAAACGTTCCTTTTCATGGGGCATTTTTGTAATTATGCTAAACAAGGTCATTTTAAAGCATTTCGTGTGCTGGCGCCCCCATAGGAGGTTATTGCTATTTGCTGATTATTATTTTTATTATAAAACACCAAAACACTCCTATTTGCATAGGCGGCGGGTGCCCCAAAAAAGTGGGGGATCATTGAAGGTGCGGGGGAAGGACGCAGGTTTGGTGGGTGACACACCCTTAAAGCTAAATATTTTCTTCAAAAATTGGGCAATTGAATTTTTACGTCAATATTATTGAATTGACCTTCTTCCAAAAATTGGAGAAACGGACTCAAAAAGCGGGACCAGATGGTCACAGAAGATTCCCTCCTACAAAATCAAAGTTCCATTTTAATTATTACGAAATAATAACATGAAAAAAACATAAAACAAGTACTTATTAAGTTAGTTCTTTCTTCAAACACGTGAAGAGATCATCACCATCATTTTTCATTCGCCCCTTAGTTTTGAACTTAGAAAAGTGGAGGGGAAAAATCCCTATATGCTGTTGAAAGTGAGAAGGCAATTGCCCCCCCCCCCCTTTTGCAACTTGTACAAACTGCTTATGCCTATTTGTGTTTCGGAGTATTTTAAAAGGGATAAATAACCTCAGAATTTATGCATGAGTTATATGATTAAAATATTTTCTTAGTTAGAGAAAGAAATACCGATGCGTTTTACCTACAATAGTGTTAATAATTCACTAAAATTTACCAAGAAAAAGTTTTTAAAAATTAAAAATATCTCTTATTTTACTAAATTTTTTTAAGTTTTTTATAAATCAGGCACTTTGATGTCATTGTATGTTATGTTGACTTAAATTGGTCCGCACTCGTTAAATGTTAAATTTGTGCTTGCAACTGCTTGCATAGATACTGGGCTAGTATTAATAGTAGAATATTTGAAATTTACATTAAAAATAGTAATTTTAGGCAATATTTGGTAATGATGCAGGAAAGTTAATTTGGGGTGTCCCTCCATAAGTTTTTCAACATTGAAATCACTTTAAAACTATCTTTGGGGATATTAGGGGGTCAGTTGCTTCTTCCGGAATTTTTTCAAAATTGAAGGGGCGACAAATAAAATTATTCCTATCGTGGCTAACCACCACCACCGAGATTCTACTCAATGCCAAACAGCGGGAGGAAGATGGCTCCCCAAGAAGACCTATGCGACTGGATGCAGCTTGATGCAGATACCGATATTTTATGCGATTTTCTTTCTTAATCCATCGTTTAAATAGTTTCCTTTTGTCAGCGAAATGCTTATTTTGATGCTCGTGACGCGCATTTCCTTTCGGTGAAAACAAAATAATTCCTATTACAGTTATTAAATGAGTATGAATACATTCCTGAAAAAATTATTGAAAGTATTTCTGTTTGTCTTCAGCATTCAGTATGATTATCTCTACAACACATTATCAACAATAATATTTTTTTCAGCGTGGGATAATTTAATAGTCGTGTTTAATGTTCACAAAAAAAGCAAAGATTCCAGTCATGGAACTCATTTATTCCCTTTTGGCACATCAAAATATCACTAAAATAAAACCCATTTCACTATCTCAACAAATAAATGCACTAATAAAATATAAAGAAAAAAAATAAATTATTCAAAATATCTATTTTATATTTAAAAAAGACATTTGATAACATAATTAGACTTTACTAAGTTAAGATTCATCGCTTGTGCATCTGTGTCTGACTTTTTTTTATTTAACAGTGCAAATTTTGATAGTTCATTAGTTTAGATCAAAAAGGATCAACACCAGTAAAAATCTGGAGATTTTTCTGACTAATACTTAAGTGGGAATAAAAAATAAAAAATTTATTCTGAGAAAACCGTAAGGAAAAACACCTTTTTAGCTATTTTCATTTCATGGCAGTAGCTATTTTTTAATGATAGGTATAAGTTGACTGCTTCTGCTTTTAAAACAAAGCATGATTCAAATTAAATTTTACATTAACACCCCCACCCCTTAGCTACAACCACCATTTTTTCAACTATAATTCTGGGAAGCAGAGGTACCCACTATTTCCTAAAATTATTATTTCCATACTTTTTAGAAGAAATTTTTCTTTTAATTTGGCAGTTTTCTATGTTTATCAGCTTAGAGTCAACATAATTTCTGAAATGAATTCAATTGTTCAGTTGGAATGAAGAGGGCAAAAAACTTTGATAAGAAAGCAATCTGAACTAATGGAATCAATTCGGCTAACTCCTATAATTTTGGGGTAAGATTTTTAAATAATAAATTTTTAAGATTTATAAATATATTATTATGTTAAGATAAGATGTGATGCTTTATGATATGCTTAAAGATAAGGTTTCCATCATCCTGTAAATTTCTAGTGTAAAACAGTATGTTCAACAATTATTTTTCTAAATTATATTAGTCATGATGTATAAGAAAAACTGCAAATTTTTTTATCTTGTTCTGAAGTAATTTTGAAGTAAAAACAATATTGCTAAAGTCTGAAAATCTGTTACACACACAGAAAGAGGGATATATATAATTTTGCTAGTTTAATTAAAATTATGTAATGCAGTATAATTAAATTTAGAGTAACATATTTCAAAAATGCAAAATTAATTTCTGTAAAATAAATTCATTTCAATCAATGACTTTGTTAAAAAAAATCACTAGTTTCAAATCAATTGACTTAAAAAATAATCATTTGATTTAAATCATGATTTTAATCACGATTTAAAACTAGTATGTTGTGGCCATCACGAAACTTTCTTCTATATTTTTCCTTTTTCTGATCCCTCCCCATGCTTGACGAGGAAGCAATATTCCTAACAAAAACAAAATTACACATGCAAAAACTTGACGACCATCCCAATGTCTGAATTATTGTAAAAACAAAACAAAGAGCGAAAATGGAAAGTTACTTTAAAAGCCTTACTTGAATTAATTACAAATATTTTATTTATTAACAAACATAAGATGGCAACAGTTAAAAATTTTAAATCATTGAGATAATATTTCCGATCATTTCCATACAATTAAAATCACGAGAAATACGCAGACGACAATCTATTACGATTTATCTTTCTTATTGTTGCATTAATAAAACTATTTTTATTCGCAAAAAAAAAAAAAAAAAATCAACACCTCTTGGAGCGATTGGAGTCAAAATTGAACCAAAGCCTGTTTACGTATGGATTCACATATATTCCAAATTTCAACCAGAACGTAGCATTATTTCTTGAGATAGGGCACTCACAATGGAAAAAAAAGAATGAGCGATTGCGCTACCCCCTTTTTAGCTGTTGACACCAAAATAAAATCAGCTCTTATACCCACTAAGAGCTACTTGTCAAAAATGTTTTGTTTGATTCCGTTCGTTATTTCTTGAGATACAGCAGTCACAGTTGACGACAAAAAACGTTCTATAATTCAACCCCCGTTTGAGCTATTGACACCAAAATTGAATCAGCACCTGCTCCTGTTAGGGGCAACATATGGACCAAATTTTGTTTGATTCCGCCGGTTACTTCCTGAGGAATAGCAAGCACGCGTAACTCAAAAAACGTCCCATTGCTCCACCCCCCTTGGAGGGATTCACGCCAAAAACCAATGGGCACAAGTTCACATAGGGGCACAATTGTGTACCAAATTTCGTTCAATTTCCTGCGGTAGTTTTTGCTGTAGAGCGGCCACAAAAAACTGGTCACACACAGACGTGACACACACACACACACACAGACAGACAGACATTTTCCAAAAATGGTCGAAATGGACTCAGCACACCTCAAAACGTTCGAATCCGTCAAAATTCGAAATTCGAAAATTTGCACGAATCCAATACTTTCTTCTATATCTTAGATATAGAAGAAAGTAAAAAGCTGATTTAATTCAACGAACCCTGCTTATAACATTAAGTACATTAAAATTAAATCTGTGAGTTAGTTTACTTTAATAATGTTTGGAACTTGCGTTCATTCAACAGCGTGCAACAATCGTGCCAGACAGTTTTTCCCCAGAACAATCAACTTCAGTAATTATTAGTAATTATTATTATTATTGTAAGATGCAGAAGCTGTAAATTTTAATGTTCGAATATGCTTCATTCTGCTAATATTTCATTCCCTTACTTTTTAAATTTTGTAAATAATTTATGTATTTAAGAATTTTGAATATTTTTCATGACCAATATTTTTTTTACATAAAAAGCCCTTACATATGTCTATCTCTGTAAAATGTTTCATTTGATTCCACTCACTTAACTTTTCTGATTTTTATAAGCTCAAAATGGCTGCTTTTATGAAAGTGACTCATTTCCATTTTTAGGTTCTTAAAAAAACCCCTCTATTTAAAGTACAGAATTTACTGCCCTATGTAAAGTAGGAACTATTGCTATATTTAGTAGGAACTATTGCAACATCGGTAGTGGGTACTTCCAAAAACTAAAACATTAGATAATTTAGAATTTATAAAATTTATTATTATTTATTTAAACTTTTATAATGATTGTAAAAGTGTTTATTTTTGACACGGGGTTTTTGACTTAACATGGTTAATATTAAAACTGACATGGTTAAAATTAAAACTGTCAAAAGCTTGCCCACCAGGGTTTTTTCCATATTAACAAATTAATGCAGAAAATTTAAACATTTTAATAATAATATAAATGATTACATATTGTTAAATTATTGTTTTGAATTAAGAATTTAAATTCACTTTCAACAGATATTTGTTGTGACGAGGAAAATAATTTAAAAAAATGAATGCATAAAATACGGAATTTAACAAAAATTTAATTTTCATGAAACGTATTTTAAATATTTCTGTCTCATTGAATGTGAAAAATATTTTATAGTTAGGATACAACCACACAAAGGAACAAAAACACTCATGAATAAAATAGGTATAAGGTATACTGAACCTGATACTATATTACCAGTGAACTGTAATAGGGGAGGGGGGAGCGGAATAATGATTTACTTCCTGGTTATTCACGTTACTGCATACGGTTTATGATTATTCAGCATTTTAAAAATTGCTAAAAAAATCATTTTGCTAAAAGTAATTATTGACATTTGTTATTCAATGTACCAGTCTTATTTTTGAGAAACAACAACAGAATTAATTTGTGCACATTAGTTTTTAATGGGGAAAAATGTTAAGAACTCACCCGAGATGACTTAGTTGGTGCAAAATCCTTGCGTGTAATAGATTTAATCCATCTTTTGCACATCTCTACATCGGCCGAGAATTAAAAAAGTTTACATTTTATAGGTGCTGTCGTAATTGCACTGAAATCCAGGCACACAGTATCTGAACGGCATGATTGATACACTTATACACAATAACAAAAGAAATAACTATAATAAGCGAAACTTAACCACTAAACAAATAAAATATGCGAATCAACAAAAACAATTCACAAAGTAAAGTCATAATCCCAAGAGTAAATGGCGGGGACAAAGCATAGCGACCGTTACTTTCAGCAAATTCAACGATGTGAGAGATTGAAAACACTCCCCCAGAAGGTTTGGGGAAAGCACTAACAGGTCTTCTTCGCGTGACTCATACACTTCCCTTCGGAGAGGTTGTTTGGCCTTGAGGAGTATCTCGGTGGTGGTGGCCCAGTCCCCTTTAATGACGACGGTGGGTCTTCGACCAGCGGGGATCGAACCCGAGCCCCTCCGGCCCCGAGTCCAATGCCCTACCGATCAGGCTACCACGGCCCCTATACCTCTATTAATCCACAAATTTTCCAGGATTTTGTTTATCCTGGACAGCACAAAGACAACACAATAGATGGTGGTGCCATCTATGGACAGTTCGAGAGACAATTTAGAACCAGGCCAGAAGCCGAATAACTTCCTAGCCTGGCACCCCCAGAGGTATCGTTTCACTTGGAGGACATTGTGACCACGAGCATATTTAACGTCGCCCAGTCACCATTAATGACGACGGTGGGTCTTCGACCAGTGAGGATCGAACCCGAGACCCTCCGGTCCCAAGTCCAATGCCTTACCGATCAGGCTACCACGGCCACTTATTCTATTTACACAAGAAATCGATTTCGTGTTCAGTAGAAAAACGACTAAAAAAATGTGTTGCCAAGAAATTAAATAATATTTACATTTTAACAGAAAAAGTTGCATACAGAATTTAAACGTAATAGTAAGTCATTCAGTACTTAATCTCGTTTAAAGGGGGGAGAAGAGCTGTGATCTTTATCTTTACTAAAAATAAAGCTGAAAGTCTCTCTGTCTGGATATCTGGATCGCTGTCTGTCTGTCTGGATGTCTGTGACTCGCACAGCGCCTAGACTGTTTGGCCGATTTTCATGAAATGTGGCACAAAGTTAGTTTGTAGTATGGGGGTGTGCACCTTGAAGCGATTTTTCGAAAATTCGATTTTGTTCTTTTTTCTATTCCAATTTTAAGAAAATTTTACCGAGCAAATTATTACAACGTGGAAGAGTAAATTACGAAATTATCATAAAGTGGAACCGTAACATTGGTGCGCAAATGAACATAGCGAATTGGCGAGATTTCTTCATCCATTATTTGTAAATATACAGGCGAACCAAATGACCTTTTAATTTTCAATTACGGGCAAAGCCGTGCGGGTACCACTACTGTTAAAATAATCCCTATTTAGATATCACGTGGCATATGTAATTCAAACAGAAACGGGATAATCTTTGCATTTGATGAAATTTTGCTAGCAGAAAGGAGCTGTCCACAAATGATGCTACGTTTTGAGGGGGGGGGGATATTTCGCGAAATTGTGAGTTTGTGACAAAGGGCCAAGGGGGAGGATAACAAGAAATGTGACATCACGCATTTTCTTTATAAGAATTTTCATATATATGGCGAATGATCGAGTAACGCTCCTGACGTCATCAACAATGAAACTCGCGCCACGGAATGATAATTTGATAGTAATATATTTTGGTAATGTTGAACAAGCAGGGAAAAGCTTTATCGTGACAAGGCTGAACTCTTAACTGTTAACTGTTTTACTGGCAAGACTGTGTCATTTCAGGGGAATGAAGAAACGAGAAAATGGTCAACAATGAACGCTACCTTCTGGAGTCAGGGTTACAATTTGAACTATGAAAATATCACCAAGCAGGTAATTGCTTTGTTCAAATGTTGAAGCAATTTTCACCCGTTATACCTTGACGGGTGATTTTCTAGTAGGTTAATAAAAAGTAGCGTGACATGTAACAAAGACGGAGGAAGGTATGGTGAAGTACACACACTTTGTGACAAAGGAGGGGAGAGGGTCAAAAAAGTTGAAAAAGCGATCATTTATGGACAACCCCTTAGTCAAGAATGTTTTTTGAGCAATCACGATTGCTTATTGCTTTCATTTGACTGTTTTGATGTGCTATCATTTTATTTTTCCGCCAGCATTCTCTGCAGCATCACCGTCGACCGACTCCTCACGATGCTGCTCTTATAGCGAAAACCGTCTCCAGGTTGCGTCCATATGCTACACACACGCGCATACATACACAACTACACACACACGCGCGCACACACAAATACATACACCTACACACATACACAAATACATACACACACCCATAAACACACGCATACTACAAACACCGACACATACACACACACAAACACACCTACACACAACTACCCACACACTCATGCCTGCACACAGACACAAACACACATGCCTACGCTCACATACACATTCCCCCTCCACACACAAACATTCATACACACAACTACGCACACTCATACCTGCACACAGACACAAACACACATGCCTACACACACATACACATACCCCATACACACAAACACACATACCCCATACACACAAACACACATACCCCATACACACAAACACACATACCCCATACACACAAACACACATACCCCACACACACACATAAACACACACGCCCACATACACACACACATTCGTGATTGCGAAAAACATAATTTGAATTCCAGATGTCAAAATTCAAATTTTTTTTGTCAAAAAGTGAGACTTGTAGAATAAATAAATGACGAGTTTGTGCACTTTATAAAAGTAACATTGTTATACGAGATGCCTTAATTTGCCTTTTCATTATTTACACTTCTTTTTTGGTATGTTACGCTATTGGATGATTGTAATAAGAACCCATTCCGTAGTAATGAGGAAATGATAAAAACCTTTTTTTGTTTTTTTTCCCCGAAATTCCTTCTATTTTTACCAGTTTTGTAAACATAGAAAAAGCGTAATAACCTCGGGGAGAAAAAGACGTAAGTTAGATTTTTACATGAAAATATCTCGCTTTTTCATTGTTGCTGGTAACAATTAGAAACCGGAAGCGAAACGCAGGTTTATGACAGATAATGTAAGCTAGGAAATAGTTTTGAATAAAGTAACATGTGACAAAGGGAGGGATTAAGGTAAAAGGTGATATTTTGTGACAAAAGGGGAAGAGGATAAAATATGTTGAAAAAAAAGTGTGACATCATTTATGGACAGCCCCTTGATGAAACTTTTAATGAAATTTGTTCATATTAAATTTAACTGTCTCAATTCAAATTCTAAATTTGGTTCGAAGTTCCAAGATTTTGAAAATATTCCACCTGGATCAGACATCAGATCGGAAGAGATTTCATCAAATATTTAAAAAGAAGGTTATAACAATAATAACAGTAACTGTCTTCTAAAGAGTTATTATAAATAAGCACTGAAGGCAGCAGTGAATATTGCAGTTGAAAAGTATCTAATTTTGTTTGAAAATTCTAAAAAGTATGTAAAACTTGTTTTGAATATATCCTTTTTACATTGCATGTTCATTTCACAGCTGGGGGGGGGGGGGCGTCAACGGCACCATTGAAAATTTTAGGCAGGAAGTGTTTTAAGGTGTATTTTTCTCTTTTGGGGGGAGGGCTTTGTGGCATTTGGGGGGTACGCCGTTGGTGCGAGGACATCCCATGCACTAGCTTCTACTGTTTTCACCTTCATGATTGTCGTCGCATTGTTTTATGAAGTGTAGTAGTAATCGGTTAACCACCGGAAGCAGCTTTTTCCTCTCTTCTTAGCAGCTGAGATTCCTCAAAGAAGGTGTTTTTCCTCTTCGCAGACTCGACGAAGGCTTATTCGACCTGTTGCTAAAATTAGATTCGAAATACTATTCTCCGACAAGAATACTAATTCAGTCCTAAAGTTACATGCTTGGAAAAAAAAGCCTGTGGTTGGAAAATAATTATGGAGATAAAGATATTCACCTCCGGGTACAAAGTAGTAATAAGTTTTGCTAAAATACCCATGTGGAGGTTTGTTTCGGGGAAGGTGTTTCCAACATACAGATCGAAAGTTTAAATGCATTTAAAACTTCCTAATGCATGCCTATTACCTGTAAAGAAGCCCCCCCCCCATACATTTTAATGATTATATCATTCTTAGAGATATTGGAAAAGTCGGTTGAAAGTGGTTTGTTTTCTCTTTACGAAAAGATTTTCTCTTGCAACCCTCATTTAATTCTTAGTTTCTTTTCTTCATATTTCCTCCCGAACTTCCATTTTTTCCCACATAGGGGGAACCCTAGCAGAGAAGGCTTTTGGCAAGTTTTATGTATGTACAGTAAGCGCCACTTAATGTGATCACGGTTAATGTTATCATTCGCTTAATATTATCATAATCACGAAGTACCGGTACACTTGTATATCAATAAATATTAAAAAAAGCCAGATGTTGTAATCAGTGTCTTCGTTTATTGTTATCACTTTTTTATAACTCTCAATTTTCTCCCCTTTCTTTGTTCCTCAATCAACCGAAATACAAACGCAAACCTTCTCAAGACTAACTTTATGTGTGACTTTTTGTGGTTTTCAATAGCAATGCAATCGTTTCGCAAAAATTCAGTCGTTGTCGTTGGACATGTTGCAAATAGTGATCTCCTCCCGCTTTGAGAGAACTTTTAATCAGTAAAACAGAAGAAGTTTTCTCCCTGTCCAGTTACATTAAAAACTTCACTCCAAAGGATAAAACTTTTTAGCCATGAAGAAAAGCGCAGTGGTTTAGCTGTCAAGAAAAAAAATTGACATTTTATAAATTACTTTTAAATAAAAAAATAACCGCCTTCAAAAAATACCCAGGAACTAAAAAGCAAAAAATAACTGATTATTAATACAGTGAAACCTGAATAAGTAGTCGACCGGTTAAGTGGTCACTCCGTTTAAGTGGTCGTTTTTCTTTGGTCCCGAAAAGGTCTCATTCACAGTAATGTAAAATGATCCTCCTTTTACTGGTCACCAAATTTAATTTTACCCGGTTAACTAGTCACTCAAAAATTGTTTAACGTTTGGCGCAGTATAGCCCTGAAGGGCTCTTGCGCCATAAAAAATAAACAAACCAACCAACCAACCAAAAATTGTTTTCTAAAATTCCTTATCGGAAACGAATCACTATTTTCTACGATTCCTTATCGGATCTTAGAAAATAGTGTCGGACTTAGTTGAAAGGCTGTTTGAGAGTCATTTTTCCTTGAAATCTCGATCCTTTGTTCTGGTCGTTCAAAGCATACTTCTTGTTGTGACTCTGCCGAGTGCCAAGAGTATGAATCAAACTCCTTTCAGCAAGACATACAAAATCTAATACCTGGAGAAAGTTAGTCAGTATTTAACATCCGTTCAAGGAACTACAAACACAGAATTTAAAGCTTGATGTATGTTAGAAGAGATCATTCTTTTCCGTAAGCAACAACTTCATGAGTCAACATTGAAGGATTGTATTAATGTACTGTAACTAAATAAGTTGTTGTTATTTAGTAATGTATAAGCATAGGCGGATTTAGGCCGAAATATTTGGGGGTGCAACAATAACAGGGATCTGGGGAGGGGGGTATTACCGGAATAACAAGGCAGTGGCGAAATCAGAAAATAATTTTAGGGCGGGACACACTTTTAAGTATAAAAAACGCGATGTAAACCATATTTAGCAAGATTAAGGGATGGTAATTCTTAACATTTCAAACTGCAGAAAAAGTCTTAAACGAAAGTCGATATTAGAAGCAATGGGTGAATCCAGCTACTGGTTTGGAATGGAATTCACACCCCAGAAGAAATTTGAAAAATTAGTTTTGAAAACACAGTTTTGCAGTTCTTGGTGATATTTTAGGGGCAAGAAAGGTACATGTGGCTCCAAGGCTATTTTTAGAAATTTTTAGTCTTATAAATGTGATGAAAGTCCATATTTATAGTTTGGGTTAGGAACTCATAGACTGTCTCCAATCGATTTTTTGAAAAGCAGATAGAAATACGTACCACCCCCCTCCCCCACGCTACCTCTTTAACTTTTTATAATTGAAGTTTCAAAAATACTACAGAGGAAAATTTTTGATGCTGTTACCGGACGGGGTGTTCTGGAGCTCTCCCCTGGAAAATTTTCGAAATTGATGTCCTAAAAATGAAGTTCTTCTGCAATACTCCATGGTATTAAAAAAAAAGGATTCTCCCACTTAAATATTTCGAAATAGTAGTTTTCAAAACCAAAATAACTCTTTGATGATATTAGAGAAAGGGGGTCGAAGGCCCTTGTTCAAATACTTTCCAAAATTAAAGTCTTAAACACTTGAGTGTAAGACCATACTTGGTAACGTTAAGGAAACTGCAGTTTTTCAAAACTGTAGCTCCGAAAACGCAATTTTAAACGATTTTCAATGTATTTAGGTGATTAGAAGCTCTTCCTTGGAAATTTTGCGAAAGTGAAGCTCAAGAAACGAAATTTGAGGTACTCTGCAATAACTTTGCCTGGAAAAAGGGCTTTGGCGAAGAAAAATTTTGAGGACTAATAGAAAAAATGAAAACGAAAAAAACGAAATAGAAAAAATTAAAAAAAAAGGGAGGGGGAGAGATGAAAGAAAGAGGATTGTGCGAGGAGGGTTGAGGAGGCACACAATTCTCCACCAATCAAATAATCTGAAGCTATTGAAAAATTTAAATGTCAATATTTCTTTTTGAAAAAAATTAAGACTTTTTCCCAACGTTCTTTTTTGTCGTAAAATAACTGCGTTTTCCCAAAATGAGATCTTTTCTTCTCTTCAATAATAAAGAATATTTTTTTAAAAACATCTACTCGGCCTCGACATTTTGTGGGAGGGTCACCAGTCTTGTGCCCCCTCTCCCCTGGATGCACCACTGCAGCAAAATGTTCGGGAGTTCTCCTTCAAAAAGTTTTAAAAAATTTACCTTAAAAATGTTGGTTTTCGGTTGTTTTCGGTGTAAATTTTATTGATAAAGTTTCTTGCAATAGCTATGTTTTTTTTTTACTTCATTAGCCATTTTTGTTTCAAAATAGAAGAATTGGTATTGATATACGAATAAATACCCAATTGCAGAACATGCAATTATTCTATACAATAATACAGCACTGAACAATAAATTGTTTGAGAAGTTTCTTTATTTGCGTGAAATTATTTATTAGGGTTTTTTTTTCCAAATGGATAAAATTACTTTAATTCTTAATATGAGCACAGTTATGTTTTTCTTGCACTAGCGACGTGTGGTGATACACTGGGTTCAAGTAAACTTACTAGTATAACAGGTATGAATTTTTTCCCCCCAACTGCGTTTCTGAGAGAAATATACTAAACTTATTCCTTTCAAAATCCAACCAAAAATTTTGGGGGTGCGGCGCACCCCCTGGCACCCCCGTAAATCCGCCTATGTGTATAAGTAAGAGAAAATGAAACAAAGCACCTGTCATTAGTATTTTCCCCCCTTTTTAATATTTCCACTAATTTATAGACATTGATTTCATAAGCTATTGTTTTTCTCACAGAATTCTGCTGCTATTCATGAATATTTGTAAGGCTTTTTTTTTCCTTCATTAATTTCCCACTCCACATAAGTGGTCAAAAATTTTTGGTCCCTTGAGTGACGACTTAACGAGGTTTTACTGTACTTACATTCTATTTCCTACCCAAACATAGAAATGAAATTTATTTTACAATTCCAGTACAAAAATCAACTAAACTAAATAACGAATTATAAAATAAACATTGATTTAAATTACTATACGATAAATTATTTAAAATACCTAACTAATTATATACGATCTCTTAATTTTTAATAACCATTTGAAGTAGGGGCCTCCTATAAACAATTACATAACGTAACTGACAACCCACCGAATCCTGAACAAAACACTAATTCAACTATACGCGAAATTAGTCTTTAAAACTAAACCTACTCAGTTACGTTAGGTAGTAGTTTATAGGAGGCCCGACTTCAAAAGATTATTAAAAATTAAGAGATCGTATATAATTAGTTAGGTATTTAAAATAATTCATCGTATAGTAATTTAAATCAGTGTTTATTTTATAATTCGGTATTTAGTTTAGTTGATTTTTGTACTGGAATTGTAAAATAAATTTCATTTCTATGTTTGGGTAGGAAATAGAATGTAAGTATAATCAGTTATTTTTTGCTTTTTAGTTCCTGGGTATTTTTTGAAGGCGGTTATTTTTTTTATTTAAAAGTAATTTATTTTTTGCTTTTTAGTGGTGTAAATAACACGGCGAGCGTCTCGGAGACTTCCGACGACAATGAAAAAAGGCTTTTTTAAATGCGTAAAAAAATTGTCTTCATCATTAGTTCAACTTTATCAAAGTTTGCTTTCAGAAAGCAAATGCACGAGTCACTAAAAAAAACGAAATCGCTTTAAGTTTAAATTAGTAAAATTGTAAATTTTAGAATTGTAATATTGTAAATTGTAATTTATGTTTCGCAATACGTATCATGTAACTCGAGCTAAAAGTCGCATGTTTCTTCACATGGCCCCACTATAGATGAAGATTAAAAATTCCAGAATGATTTAGAATGAATTTTATGTTTGCTTCAGAGAATCCTTAATTCAAAATTTTCATTATCATTACTCTTAATAAGAATATTTTTTAGTACTTTCTTTAACTATAGGTAAAGAAAGTATACACCTTTGTTTTATGACCTTTGTTTATCAATGGGTTTTATATTTAATCGTTTGTGAGGGAAATTGTATGAAATTTATTGTTTTACCCTTAACTTTTCCCTAAAGAACAAATAGGGTAAATAAAAGCAAAAAAAAAAAAAAAAAAAAAGATTTGGAACCTAAGTTAGACTACCCCTAAACAAAACCACCAGTTAACAAAAAAAAAAAAAAAGCATAAAAACCGGTTTACTAAGTGAGACGATATACAAAGTTAATGAAGTACAAATCGATTTAAATGTGAGTACGATATTTGAAGAGTTCCCTCAGTTTCATCAAACCTGAACTTGATTACCATTAGACCGCCGAGGAAGTATACCGTTTCAAACAAAAAAAAAAAAAAAGAATTTTCCTTATCGGTACAAGTAGGGGCGTGCACAGAAATTTTGGAGCCCATCACAAATGACTTTTCCGGGCCCCTCTCCACATTGTTTACCCCTATATTTCACCCTTAGTTATAAAAATATTGGGCCCCCTTCAGGTTCGGGCCCGGGTCAACAGGTGTCCCTCCCCCCTCCCTGTGCACGCCCCTGGGTACAGGTGTCTTCGAGTATTTATGGAACATTGTACAAAGGAAAAACAAATCCGACGAGTTCAGAACCTCCTCCTTTTTTTGAAGCCTGCTAATTAATGTAACACTAATTTCAAATTGAACTGGCGGCATCGTGAAATAGTAAATCTAGTATATTGGTCAAACTTCAGAAATCATACACAGTTATAATGTATATTATTAAAGAATATAAATTAAATCGTGGGGGGAGGGGTGTTCTGATTCAATTCCCCCTCAATTGAACACTAAATATATTTAAAAACTGGAATATTAAATAAAGAACTTTATATTTTACTGCCTAAATAGTTATTTATTAGTAAATAAAATATTAAGGTAGTTGATTCAACTATTAAAGTAGCAAAATATATTTAATTTACTGCTTTGCTACGCAGTAATAAATACATTAGTAACACCTATAATAAAAAAGTAACAGGCGGTGCAGCGTTGCGAAAATTAGTCATCAATGTGCCGTGAGAATTTAAATAGCGTTCAAGAGAAAGCAAAAACCTTAGGTGTGAAAATACACCGATCACAGCAAAACCACGTGACCGTGACGAACGAAATTTCAAGTTTCTCCGAGACCCTTATCAGATCCAGACCAAATTACAATGGGACCATCTGGAAAGTATACTCTTCCGAACAAAAAAAAAATTCAAATCGGTCCAGTAGTGTTGGAATAATTCAAAAACATACATAAAAAGCCGCAATACGAAATCATAACCTCCTTTTTTGAAGTCGGTTAAAAACGTTTCCTATAAACTACAACTTAACGTAACTGAGTAGATTTAGTTTTAAAGACTAATTTCGTGTTTAGATAAATTAGTGTTTAATTCAGGATTCGGTGTGTTTTCAGTTACGTTATTTAGTAATTATAGGAGGTCCCGACTTCAAAAGGTTATTAAAAATTTAGAGATCGTATATAATTAGTTAGGTGTTTAAAATAATTCATCGTACACTAATTAAAATCAGTGTTTATTTTATAATTGGGTGTTTAGTTTAGTTAATTTTTGTACTGAAATCGTAAAATAAATTTTATTTCTACGTTTGGGTAGGAAATAGTATGTAAATGTAATCGGTTATTTTTTGCTTTTCAGTTCCTTGTTCTTGGTGTTTTCTAAAGGGGGCTTTTTTTATTTTTTTATTTAAAAGTAATTGTAATGGAATTGTAAAAAAAAAATTTCATTTCTACGATTGGGTAGGAAATAGTATGTAAAAAGTGTAATCGATTATCTTTTGCTTTTTAGTTTTTAGGTGTTTTTTTGAAGGCAGTTTTTTTTTTAATTTAAAAGTAATTTTTTTTTTTTTTTTTTGAGTCCATTTTTTCCCTCTGCTTCAGCTTATCCTCCACTAAAACAAAAAAAAAGTAATCCGAGAGAGATTTAATTATGAACTACCATCAACTGCAATGAGAAGCAAAAATTGTGCACTTTCCTGCTTTATTGAATGTATTGTAACGGATTCGGTGCGACTTCCACTTTCTTGAAATGAAGACATAGTTCTTGATAAAAACACAGGAGCTTTATTTACACTATATACAGGAGAAATCGTTAACAACTGCTAAAATAATCACCAGCAATTAAGCAAATATCACTCAACACCGTAAACTCAACGGTTACACTCGTATTTACTTCCAAATACGAAAACAACACAGCGAAATGCCTCGCTATAAACAGAGCTAATACACACTCTCAGTACAAATTCTCAATCGAAACTCTCTTTTTTTATCATGCAGGACGCCTTTATAAACATCGAAGAAGTTTCCACAACATTCTTTCTGCTTCCAGAAATGCGTAGACCGTTTTCAAATTTTATCAATGAAAAGAAAAGGAAATAGGGGGTCGATACTTTAGCGGAATGAAAAGGGGTTGTATATTCATTATGGGAAACTATTTACAGGTTACGTTACTACAATAATTACTATTTACAGAATTTGTAACAGTATTTTTATTCTGTGCAATTTTCATTTCAGACTTGGCCTTTTACGATCAACAACCGTCCAAGCTATGGTGACGACATGACAACTTCAGCTCACGACAACAAAGAAATGGACTTCACTGTTCATGATGTGCAAAATAGCTACGAAAGTTATCCTCCTTGTGAATACATGACCTTAGGTTATTCCGAGCTTCCCAGGAGGGACGTTTTGGGACATTATTTGCAATAATTTGAAATTTCCATCAACTTAACTATGTGAATAGAACGCATATATGGTGTCAAACATAACATATAGGGTAACGGCAACAGTAACACACATGCTTAAGACATCGCTCTCGGGTTAACTCAATTTTTCTGAGCAATTTAAAACAATTTTTCTTTCATGCAACTACATCTCATCTAACGTTTGGCTGCTTCTGGATCCTCTGAATTTGCTAGTTCCATTTTTATTTACTCAAATTCGAAAAGAGGTCCGACCCCCAGAAACCGACACCAACAATTCTGATGATATGCAGTAGAAAACATATAGGTTGAGGAAAGGATTAGTAGTGGACAGAATTTCCTTTTTGTCTTCAAAACCTGCATAATAAGTTCTTCATTTTTAGATCTAAAACCTTATTGAATTTAAATGAACATGAAATACCGGCAGACCTCGTGGTAGCTGTTCATAACCTTCCACCACTGCCTTGTAAAATTCACTCTGATAACACTAGATGGTTGCATCGTATACATGGATTGCAGCAACATCAGTTTTAACCGCCTAAAATTCTTGTTATTTAAATCCAAACTTACGACTGTCTGTTACCGGACCCTTGTCTGTAACTGGTGCCGTTACCCTACACTAAGGCCCCTACATATACGATCCGGCGCATCAGCTTAAAATCAGCCTTTTTAGATCGGAGCGCGTGTTTGAGCGGTTGTCTTTTCTGGCAAGTAATCGTGTTCGGTGATTGTTCACTGCGAGCGATTATTAGAGGCACGTGAATTATTTATTAAATAAAGTATTATTTTCGGCAAATTTGGCGAAACCGAAACTTTGTTCTGGTAACCCTAGCAGTGCAACAATGGAAAATTCGATCCAAAATGGCTAAACTTAAGCTGATGCGTCGGCCTATCTATATAGCGGCTCTACCCTACACCATAAACGTGTTGGCAACAAGAGCATCATCATAGCGTCGCCATAATTCAAGTGCAATTATCAGCTTGTATAAATATTATTTATTGCTACTATAATATCTTTTTCAAAGAAAACTGCGTGGTCCTAATAAAAAATTGAAAAAAAAAAAAAAAACTTTGGAAGATGAATAATTGTGTGCGGATGAGTTTTATTTCCTCACACATTTACAGAATAAAATATTTCAGTTTTTTTTTCCTTTGAAGGGGAAAAAAATGTGTACGTATGCGGCAATAAATTCCTCGAAAGCCACACTGGATTGTTCAAAAAACGTAAAACACTTGTATTGAAAAGCAGGAAATTTTGAGAGAATCAGAATTCTTGTTTATACATGTATTCCTATCTACTCTTGCACTAGAATTTTGATTAACAAGTCTTTAATACCAAGATTATTTATTTATTTTATTTTTGTTATTATATATTTTTTTCTTTTGTCACAAACCCATTAAATATGTTTTTTAAATTAGCATATTTTCCCTTTCTTTTGTCTTCAAAATTCGAAATAAATAAATAAAACAATATATTTGCACTTGCAAAAATTCAAATTTTTTAATCATTGGATCTTTTAATTTTCTTCTGAACAAACATCGACCGGCGAACAAACATCGTTATCGTCGTCCGTCGTTTGGGTAAACTTACGTACACAGTGAAACTTCTCTGAGCGGCCACCCCTCCGTTCCGCAAAATTTCGGCCGTTTCAAAGGGTTTTCGTTAAAATACACAATATAAGCAAGTCTAATACACAGAATGAATTTTGAGACCGTTCCAAAAGGGAAATAGTTTATTATTTAATTATTGTTTACATTTTTCGAAGAAAGGATACAATTTGTGACTTAAGTTTTTAATCTTCCCCAACAGTTGTTTTTAAAATCGAATTCAAGATGGGTCTTGCTACAATTCAAAATGATAACTAAATTGCTTTAACCAATTTATTTGTCATTGCATCTGAATTTTCGATGACTTTATTTATTATCCCCAAAATAACTTCAGTTGAAAGTTTAGTTTGCTCATGATTACAAAACGCAAATTGATTGTCAGAGGCCTAATCAGTGCCTGAAAGGCATAAAAATGTATTTGTTCAAGAGACGCTAATCACACACAACCAACTAATCAATTAATTTAAACCAATGCCAATCCCAAACTAATATTAAATTTGATTGAAAAACGCTTATTTCCGCCGACTCGTTAACCAGAAAATGTTTCTCTCAGTCGGCAGTGTAATTATCAAAGCTCTCCATTGCTGTTTCGTGCTGGAAAGAATTCGAAATCGTACTCTATTAATTCTCTCGCCGATTTTCCGTTGATTGCTCAGAATTTCAGTACGAAGTTCCAGATTCCTAAAATGATCTCCGACAGTGTTGTTTGCAACTCAGATTACACGTACACACTGACCAACCAATAAAATAAACATGAGTGACATTTTTGCTCCAAAACTATCTTAATTCGTTAGCCAATAAGAATTCCCCTCTTTGAACTGAAAAGCTGCAGATTAGAAACAGAAAGTGAATAAATTTTCGTGAAAAACGGAATGGACGTATCCACTCGGCGGCCGTTCAGAAGGGTTGACTGGCCGTTGCTAGGGGTGTTTTTAACATTAAGTCTATGAGCTAAAAAAAATCCGTGCCGCAAAAAAGCGGCCGTTAAGAGGGGTGGCCGCTCGGAGAAGTCATCCAGAAAAAAAATATATTCCTGGATTTTTATTCCAATTTTAATGAAAATCATTACTTTGAGAGCATCTCGCCGAAGGAATATCATATTTGTTCGATTTTAGCAGCATATTAAAGCCCTTAAAAAGCTGCAGTAGGCGATCTTCACCCGACGTTTGAGAAATAATTCGCAACTAGCTCGAATACCCTACCTTGCGGTGATTAACAATACTAAAGAAAAAATTAAAACATTCCGTTCCACGTGTTTTCTTTGGAGAAAATTACAGGCTTCAGAGAGTTTGTGGTGTAATGTAATTTCAGAGGAATAGAAAAGAAAATTTCCCACAAGCACGATGAAATATTACTGTCATTCATTAAGCTTCGAAGCAAGTTATAAGTTACGGCATCTGTTTCTTTTACCTTTTTCATCCGCCATTAGACAGTGATTGCAGCGCCTCCTATAATTTATTGGAGTTGCGAATTAGAACACCCTCTTATTCTTACATTTTAAGTTGTTTTCATATTCTAAAACGAGGCTTATTTTGATTTTTAAAGACTTATACACTGCAACGTGTTTCCCCCCAAGATCGGCAACATTCTGTCGCCAAAAGGACATATTTTTATGAAAACAAATGCATGATTATTCTTTCACAATTAAATCCATCAGTTTGATACAAACTTTTTTGCCTTAAAAGCTATAAAACGATAAATTTATTACTTTGCTTGCAGTAGGTGCAATGCAGTTTGCAATTTAATCGCAGCCATTTTGGAAACTACACATTGTCAAAAAACGAAAAAGTTGTATAGGTTTATCTTGCACCAGAGCAATAATAACTGGGACTTCTTTAAAAAGACTGGAAAAGGCCTGTCGTTTCAACGTTGTAAAGTAGAGCAGCATCCAGCATTTATTTGAATTTTGACGTCTTGAATTCGAATTATATTTTTCACAAACACAAACTGTGATAGGCTATTCGGAACTCCAGCGCTCGAATACGCTATCTTGCGGTGATTTACAAAACTGCCGATGGAACTAAAACATTGCCACGTTTTAGTTCCATGTGTGTCTGTTGACATAAACACAGACAGTTTGTTCTGAGTATTTATTAACGCAATCGATGTGTCTTAGTTTGCTTTCAGCTACAGAAATTAATTCGTCCCCTAAGAGTATTCTCGAGCTTCTCAAAATAATGTTAGTTTTCCTTATTTCTTTCAAAAAAGTATTAAATGGTGGGCGCGTAAACAAGAAAACTCTGGATTAACAAAATTGGATAACGTTATACCAGGTAAAATTTTTTATTGTTTTGTATGAATTTGTAACAATATGAGTTTTTTTTAATCTTAAATTAATTTAACTAATCATATTTTACAGCAGCATTTAGTTGGAATGGACAGTATGCAAAATATTTTCTTGGATTTATTATCGTAGAACAAAATGAAAAATGTTTAACCTAGAAAGAATTTATTCCTTTTATTCTCAGCTGAAAGGTTTCGCCAAATTTGTTTAGGGTTATAATTTTGGTATTGTGCGAGCAAAGTAGCCTTGGCGAGATTTCGCGTTTTTAGTTAAACCATTTTTAATTTTTATCATGAGTGGAATAAAATGGTTGTAAGATTACAGAATTCGATAAGTGAAAAGAAATAATGGTCAATCAACTGAAAAGAAAACTACCACCATATATCCGTAAGAATTCTGTAGATGATTTGCATAACTTGACATAATTAAATCGTAATTCAGAAATTAGAAAAATTGAAACAGAAAATTTTTAAATGAACCGATTCGGGAATTCGAGAGAAATAACTCAGCTACAAATGGAAAAAAAATAAGCGCTAGCCAAGCAAGGCAAAGAAGTATCATCTTCTTTCGATAATAATTTGTAATGTCATATTGAATTTTCTAGCATTAATTGTTGTTCTTGTCAGGCCACAATTATTATTTAGTTTTATCAAGAATTGATAAATATCGAATTCAACATCATGGAAATAGCTGCTTAGAACTACGAACTACGTAGTTTGCATTAATCTTTGACGTTTAGTAATGCTTCTTGAATTCTCATTTCTTTCTACGTGGGCCAGAATATCCACAAGACTTTGAAAATTAATTTAAAAAGAATAAAGCGAAAAAATCATACGTGCGAACAAAAATCACAACACTTTTAGCATTTTCTTCGTTACCATGTGCGTTTGTTTTAGTTTTCAATTCCGCCATTAGACAGTGACTTCAGTGCCCCCTACAGTTCGTTGGAGTTGCGAATTACTTGTTGAGTTTGTTTATACGAATGGAATGGAGATAGCCAAGAAATTTGCTCCATCATGACGTTATTTTCTAGAATAGTTAATACGAGGCATTCCATAAAAATACAAATAGTGCTGATATACAGGGTGTTGTGAAAAAGACTGACTGTTTTCAAGAACTTGTAACAGGAAAACGATAAATGATTAAAAAAAAAAATCTTGCAAAAAAAATTCATGTAATGGGACGTAAATCGAGACCTTCGAGATAGGAAGGCCATCCAACTAGCAAATGACGTCATCGTTTGTCGATCCACAATGATATTGGGAAGTGAGCACTTCGATTAATATTTTGGTTAAATAAAACTATTTGGTTTATTTATTATTGTCTTCTGTTATTTTAGTAGCATTACAAATTCTACTTTTTCATTTGAAAACATAAAAAAGAACCGATAATCATAGATTAAAAAATACACTGAGCTTAATTCATAGTATTTTACATAAAAACATTTATAAGTCTTACAAAGTATTCAAATAACTAAACACGATTTTATTTTACAATCATGTTAAAACAAAGAGATAAATAAACACAGTTTTATTTTTCATTATAAATTGTTTTTTAACTAATCGCATTTTAACTACTCGTATATTGTATTGAAACATTAAGTCTGAAGAAGTATTCAAATAAATAAATGAACTTTCATTTTACAATTACATCAAAACAAAAAATAATGTTACTATTGTATTTGAATAAGAGTTAAATGAAATTTTAAAAAATAAATAAACATTTTTACTTAAGTAAACGGGAAACATGACTGCAATATGTTTCAAAGACATAACATCAAATTAAAGTACATAATACCAGATTATTAATGTTAACTTAGCTGAGCAAATTTATGCTTTTAAAAAGACGTGAATGCTTGGGTGCCATCCCCCAAAGTAGACGGTGCCCTACCCCCTTCAATTATGAGAACTTCAAAAAAAAAACAAAAAAAAAACCCCAAAACATCTCCATCTCCCTTAAAATTTCAAGGGCACAGTTATTTATAACTATAGCTGTGGAAAAGCTATCATTACTATGAGACTATGATTCCGACCCCCCCCCCTCCTTCGGTGGGCACTCTCGAAAAATTACACAGGAATTCAACCTAAAAAACGTTAATTAAAGAATGAATAATACAACATCATGAATACTGTATGTTGTACATCAAAAAAATGTATTCAATATCTAAACAGGCTTTTTTTTTTTTTTTTTTTTGGAATTCGGCTACTTTTCCATTTTTAGCTTTTTCTGCTGCTAATGATTCTTGTGTGTGGGGGGGGGGGGCTTTAATAGTTCATCATTTTAGGCTTTTGAAAAATTATTTTAAAAAGCATTAATTGATGACAAAGTAATCTTTTTCAAAAAACTTTTCATAGAATGACCATTTTAGCAACTTTCTTTAATACTTAAAACCTCATATATGTAAATTTAGATCAAAATTTTGCTGAGTATGCTCTTTTAGGAAATCAATGTGACAGTTTTGTGACAGGGGGAAGGGAGGGGATAACAAGAAGTGTGACATCACGCGTTGTTTATAACAATATGCTCATGTTGAACAGCGTTACATGTAACAAAGAGGAGAGGGGGGGGGGGGGGAATTTGTTCAAAAGTTTGCAACATACTTTATAGACAGCCCCTTAATTCAATTTATGTTAGTTTCAGAGTTCCTGAAAGCTTATTAACAGAAAACATAAGGAGTTCAAAAAATATGTAGTTCAAGACATTTTGTCCTTTTTAAGCATAAACAAACAAGCATAGAGCATTTGGAAAAAACACGTTGTGTATCCTCTGCTCAAAATTAATCTTTCGCAAGCCCAGAAATTATGAATACCGTTAACTTAACCACAGTATGTGCATAAATATCATAAAACTTAAAGACAACAGTGAAAAAAAAACATATATATTTTTTTTAATTTACGCACAGAACCAGCTTGTTTGAATAACATTGCAGGGGCGTAGTTGGGGGGAAATGTTTGAGTATCGAACCCACGACCTCCGGGGTTTAAATCTAATCTTCTATCTCAGAACTACGGAAGCCCATCAAGGAATGCTTTTTGATCAAAATAATACATGCTAGCGTATGAAACAATTTAATCGAAACCGAAAATATAAGATTAGTTCAGTTAAAAGCCTGTTTCAATGAACTTGTTTACATAAAACTGAATATCAACACCAAGTTATGTTGCTTCTGATAGCAACAAGTATATTTGCAGAAAATTTTGACATATGTATATTGTCAGCTTGGAAAATCCATTTCGAATAAATGCGTGTACAAAGTTGAAAAAATAAAGAAATAAAAAGTTGCAAGTTAACCTTTTCAAATATTAAAGCAGTATACTGAAATTACAAATTACAGATAAAGATATCAGAAAGGAAACTGACAATTGTTTGTGTAATGGAGGAAAACTTAAGTAATCTTAACTGCATAAAATGTAAATTTGTTTATTTGAGAAAAGTACTTACCTCCGAACTTTAAAATTTATTCCATGAGGCATTCAGCTTTTTTCTTCACATGCAGGTTGTTCGGAAGCGGAAATCGCTGACTCACTTTCCTCAGCAGACACTTAAGACTTATCTTATATATATATTTTTTAATTGCCTCTACATTCCGGTACGTGGAAAGGAAGAGATAAATCCAACAGAATTGTATTCAAAAATGTGCATCCGAAGTTACATATTTCCTATTTCATCTATATCAACAAGAGCTAGAACACTACTGGTTACTGGTAAACTGCACTGCTTTCAAAGTTTCGCGCCAAGTTCATAGATCGACGACTGGTGGCGTAACGAAGCGGAGGGGAGGGGAGTTGTCTGGCCTGTTATCACGTGGGTCTCGCGTAAATCCTCCCCTCCCGGATTTCCAAATTTTAGTTGAAAAAATTTACAATAGATGGCGCTGCAGATAGTAAACCAGTAAATGAAAAAAAGATCGAAAATTACATCATATTTTTTCGAAAAAATTAATGAACAAAAATAAATAAGAATATTTTCAAAATGACAATCGACGGCTGAAATCATATGTCGCAATCGGAGAAAACATCGGTGAATTTCAATTCATTTCTTCTTGTCTTTCTTCTAGACTTACTATGTGCAGCGCCATCTATAAAAACATTTTTAAGTTAAAATTTCGAACTCTGAAGGAAAAAATTTAGCTCCCACCAAATGAATTTTCTGGACGAATTTGTTTTTTATCATTAACCGTTCTTCTGTCATAGATTTTTGAAAGCAGTAGTCTATTTCAGGACACTCTGTAGGGCAGGCCCCTGTCCAGATTTTCATAAAGGGAGGGGTTTTAATATTACCTGGGGGGGGGGTTCAATCCCTCACAACCTTTAGTTTTACTACAAATTGTCGATCCCAGTATGGCGTTTATGCACCTGTAAGTACTGCTGTACCCCCCCCCCCCCCCCTTCCCCTATAAGAATAATTCTGGCTGATCAAGTGACCTAACTATTCCTTCATTTTACAGGTTCACTTTTATCAAACCTTGTTTGTTTCTTTTTAATTAAATCTGTTAACTATGCGGTTTATTGCAACAAGTATTAAAAACTCTCCACGAATTCTTTTTATGTAAGAGAATGCATATCAGATTTAATGTTCTGAAATAATGCTTAGAACGAGCGTATTGTAGATGCAAATTACATTACTAAACACAATCACTAATACCTCTTCTTAGCTGCAACATAAGCCAAATTCATCATTACCTCCTTCAATAAGCAATATTAATGCTTTCTATTGGTAGATAATTCAACGGGTCTACCACCAGTTTTTCCAAAATATTATTTCAGTCGACAAAGTTTTAACAGTTGTAAATTACATAACATTTGAATATTATGCAAAATTTTTTAAGTTATAAGAGAAAGAAATGCACGCGTTTAGGTCCAACTGAGTTGAATTAAAGGGGAAAAAAATACAGAATTACTGTGTTAAAGTTACAGAAAAACTTCAAAGAGAAAGGAGGGGGCGGGGGGGGAACGTTAAACGCAGGCTTTCACATTAAAGTTAATTTAAGTCGATCGTTTTCTTCATTTGACATACTTTTTTTTTTCAATGTGGGAGGGGTTTAACCCCCTAAAACCCTCCCCTTGGACACAGCTCTGCTGTAGGGATTAAAGATAAAGATTTTATAGCCGATATCCACCAGCATACTTATCATCAAGATTATTTACATCGTATAAACCGTTATGTATTTTTATTTCTCATTAATCTTAAATGATAGGAATTAGTAAGCTAGAAATTTTATATGTTGATGAAGTTTTGCTTTTTAAGTTCATCTATGTTGATGTTTTTTCTGAAAAAAACGCAATTTTACATCACTTAAGTTTCGCCTTGAATGAACACAAACGATTTGTAACCATGGCGATGAAAATTTGTCCTCTGAATAAATATTAAAGCAACGAGTTAGCGTATTCTCGCCGTCATGACAATCTGTAAAATCAGGGCATCGTCAACTGTGGTCAAAGTGAGGAAAACAAGCAATATGTGATTGCTCAAAAAAAAAAAAAAAGGAAAAAAACCACACACACACACACACAAATAATAAAAAAAAACACCTTTTACTTCATGGATCTGAAGTAAAACTCAGCCGCCCCTCAACTCTCCCCAATCATGAGAAGGCTTCCACTACTCAGTTTCCTGTTCCTATTTCAGGAACCTTAAGAAACACTTTACTGCTCTCCACTTTTGTTGATTTTCCAACATAGAACAGACTATATCATACTTTACAGTATAGTATCTATACCAGTGCTTCCCAACTTTTTTGTGTCCATTCCCCCCCCCCCCCCTTCTTCCTAGAAAAAAACCATAAGTTGGCGCTGATAAACATCCATATTACTGAAATTATAAATGCTTAAATTCAATTTGAAGTAAAATATATATAATAAAGCAAATTCATAAAATCACTCTTCAATTAAAAAAAATGATAAGTACAAAAGTACGTTTTTTGCATTTTTTCTTTTACAAAATGAACTAATAGCTATCCCAAGAGAACTTTTTAACCAAGATCATTTATGTACTTTTCAAAAACAGAAGTACACTTTAAATCAAAATGAAAATTTGAAAAATTCATAAATTTGGCAATGAATAATGTAATACTTGCTTGAGGTTCGAGTGGAATACGAGGAGGAAGCTCCTGAATTTTAATTTGTTTCTGTTTTAAACTGCGATTTTTTGTCCGAAACCTGGGTAATCAGTTTCCTGTGGGTTTTCGATAGTCTGCACCTTTTTTTCATTATTATTGTTTTATCTCTTAAATATGCATCGCCCATCGGGAAATTACCGTCCCCTTAAGGAGTCAAATCACCCCTTTGGAAGCAATCACCTCCAGGTTGGGGACCACTAATTTAAATGATTTTCAACCCTGTTTTGTGATTTGATATCAATAAACACTTGATAGGAATATTCAGCTCAAAAAACTTAAATATTGCTTTAAAAGATAAATTACATCAATAAAATTTCCCCAAAATATTGAAATGTTTTCTTCTTGTATTTTTTTATATTTAGTTTTCCTTGCCTAGCATAATTAAAACAAAAATTCTTTTTAGCAAAATAATCAATACCTTTATTAAAATATCATTCGTTTGATACTACAAAAGCTTATGTAGAATTGAAGATTTAAAAAATTCATTGTGGTGACAGAATTGCAAACAACTCCTTTTAATTAAAACATAAATAAAATCCAACAGATTACTTATAATGAATCAACCAATATTACAAGAAAGCATTTCATGGATAACTAATACTGCATAAAGGGGTCATTCTTCAAAAAGTAACTTTTCTGTCGCACGCCTTTTATAGAAAAAAACTTAAAAGAAACAATTCATTCAACAATGCTTTTTAATTTCATCAAAAATGTATCTATTTAAACCTGCCAACAATTTTTTAATAATGATTTTTGTTTTAGTATATTTTTGGGTACACATGTGAATTCTCACCTCGTGGCATGTCACACACCTGGTGTGACTGTTTATGTTGCTTATTAACTTGTTAATTAAAGGTATATATTTGTTTATTTATTTCACAAGTGCCTCAAATACTAATTGTTTAAGTATATTTAATTTTTTAATACTGTATTTTAGTTCGTTTTTTAGGATAGGTAGTCATGTCACACACACAAAAAAAAAGAAAATGCTCACCCCTCGTTACCCCAAACTTAAAATGCCATCCCTCATTAACACGTGGCAGTAATGACATCAAATTTTATTTTCCATGATACAAGGGAACCCCCTTGTTCATTTTCAGCCATAGTTGAAGTTGTGAGATTTTTGTCGAAAAAAAAAGGAGATAGATTTTGCTGTAAAAACTTAGTGTGGTTCTTCGGACTTCTCACCTCTGTGAACTCAAATTTCAGGGATGTAAATTAACGTGAAAAAAGAAGTGAACATGTTTTCATATGCTTGACATGTGCAGATTGTAGCAACAAAGAAAAAACACATTTCCCTGAAAAATGTATCCATTAGGCTTATATTAATGGATAATTCCTCAAAACCTTCGTGAATCTCACCTCCGTGACAGATTATACCAATGTCATTATTTGTGAGGTGAAAATAAATGATGGAGGTTAAATACATCAATCTTAGGCATTCTACCACAATTATAAATTGCCAGTATATTCTCAAATTTACTAAATACTATTTTTAACACACATATGAACTAAAATGATAACTACTAATGAAGCCATACTTTAATTAAGAGAGCTTAATATTAAATTCCCATTAATCATTAAAATAGCTCATTGTTTGCACAATTAACAGAATAACTACTTTAATATTCAATTGACCTCAATTTTTAAACATTATTTTTTTTTTTTTTTAATTTCCAGGAATAAGGCATTTTTTAATTTATGAGTAAAATAATTGGAACTTAGCTGGGCCATCGTTTACGGTTATTTCTAGTAGGTAACACTTTTATGTAAGAATGAAAAAAAAAGAAAACAAAAGTTTTTGAAATTGAAAAATATTTGCGTTCAAAAGTTACGTTTTCTGGAGAATGACCTACAACAAACACAGTAAAAATCTGGATCATACTTTTGGAAATGTTCATCATACTTTTGGAAATGTTAGGATATGAAAAAAAAGTAAAATACAGTGAAATCCCGGTCACAGCGTTTAGCAGTACAATAAAATATCTGTTTCAACAAAAGAAATGTTTAGTGGCGTTTTAAGTTTTATAACATTGGCTGAATTCAATGACAAAGCAATTCTTATTACAGTAAAGCCCTGTGAAGTTGACCACCCTTGTAAGTTGACCACCTGTCTAAAGACCACTTTTTTCAGGCACGGAATTAGCCCTTTTCATATAAATCAGCCTCTGTAAGTTGACCATCTGTTTAAGTTGACCACTAAAGTAGTGCACCGCAAGTGGTCAACTTACACAGGTTTCACTGTACAATGAACGAAATTTGCAGTTTCTTGTCATTGCGGGATTTCACTTTATATCAAAATAATGTGTTTATACACATAAAAAGGAAAATCATGGGAGAAGAGAGGGAATATACTTCCAAAAACCTTTTCTTAGGAATATATACAATACAGGGTTTGTGATTAAAAAAATAAATAAATAAATAAATAAAAAAAGTCAGATTTTTTTAAATTTAAATCATTTTTTCTTAAAATGTTCAAAAATTTGTAGATATTAATTACTTTACATTTATTAACATAATATATTTCATACAATAGATGAATCTATTGAACTTACTTTCAAAATTAAATTAACTAACTATTCAATAATATTTTAAGATTTATAAATATGTTATAATACTCAGATAAAATGTGATTTTAACTTTATGCTTTGCTTAAAGATAAGGTTTCCATTATCATGTACGTTTTTAGTGAAAAATAATATGCTGGACAATTACTTTTCTGAACTATATTAGTCATGGTGTACAAGAAAACCTCCAAATTTTTATTTTGTTCTAAACTATAATTTTGGAGAAAAAGCAATAGAGTGAAAATCTGTTACACACACAGAAATAGGGATCTATGTAGGTATTCTGCCTGTTGCAGTATAATGCAGTGTAGTTACATTTAGAGCTACATTCTAAAAATGCAAAATTAATTTATAAAAGTAAAATCAAGTAATTTTAATTAATGATTTTGTTAAAAAAATCAATTCAAATCAATTGATTTAAATCAATGATTTTTTTAATCACTTGATTTAAATCAACGAACCCTGATACAGTACTTTCTAAAGATATGTTAAGGCTTTATAATAACTTAAATTTGTTAATAAGGCACTGGATTTCAAAAGCCACTTAAATATCACAAGAGAAAAAACAGCAATGAATACTATACGTAAGCTAAGTTAGTTACCTCAGAGCTTAAAAGTTAAGTTTGGCACAAAACAGGGGAGGAAAAGGACACAAGGTGAAAAATAAAAAGCAGATTTTCAATTATATATTTAGAAATACATTTTTTTACACACTCCATACAAAAATTAAGTATTAAAAGTATACAACACAACTAAAAGCGTTCAAGTGGCCTATCAAAATGCAATAGATATGTCAGTACATTGCTAATGTATTTAATAAAACAGTAATAGGTTGCAAAAATGTAAATAAATGAGCCTAGATCCTATTGGAGAACATATTTTCATCTGAAAACTTTTTAACCTCATGAGACCCAAGAAAAAAATATAAACATTTCAATTCAACATGAAAGTACATCATTGCAATACATGAGGGTCATTCCATGTCAAGTGATCCAAAATTTGGGAAATTTTTTCCCTCACCCTTTTGTATTTCTTTGAAATTTGGCTCATCGATTGTACCCTTTGAGGTAATCAAAAGTCCAAATTTTTAGATTTTTATCTCTATTATGTTTTTATTTATGACACTTTGATTTTTCGAAAAACCCGCTTTTTTTCATGGATGTTTGAACACAAAATGGAAGATAACTCAGCACCAAATGTAGATAGAAAGATTTGGTAAAAATCATTTTAAAGTACATTAGTTGCTGTGTAATTAGATATGCAACATGACTAATTTCAGAAAATTTTTGATTTTTAAAAAATAAAATTTAAATTTTAAATTTAAATTTCTCAGAAAAGGTATAATGAATTCTTTTTAAAAAAATTCTCAAAAATTTGTGTGTATTTTATCTTCATTTGTGCAAAGTTTCAAGTTGGGATCTCAATGGGATCATATTTTTATGAATTTTTAAATAAAGTTTGACTTGTGAAATAATGACATTTTTCAGATTCTAACTAGTTAAGTATGGGGTTTTCTTACTGGAGTTGGTCTTGTAAGTAGTAATTGATCATGATTATGCTTGAAATGAGCTGACATGAATTTGTAGATTGGCAACCCCCCCCCCCCCCCATCACTTTTAATTTTTTTTTCAAAACTTTTCAAAATTCAAAATAAATAAATAAAACAAAATAAATAGTAAACTTATTAAAAATTGGTAAATAATCTTCTTTAAAGCAAGAAAAGCCCCCCCCCCAGCACCACCACTTTTATTATTTTTTTTCAAAACTATTTTCAAAAGGCAAAAAATAAATTAATAAAACAAAACAAAACGAATAGAAAGCATATTAAAAGAGGGTAAATGTTCTTCTTTAAAGCAAGACAAAGTACATTACCCCCCCCCCCCCACCCACACATACGATTAACACTATACTAGTATCACGCCTCACCTGACGCTTTTTTTTTTTTCGGACCAAGTGTTTCTTTTTCAATCCGAACTTCACAAAATGTACTTGATTAATTCACTATCTGATAAGGAAAGTTATGATTCATTTCATCCCTAACCCCTGCGCCAACTTTCAATTTTGGAGGGAGAAAAGAAATAGTTTGCCCCAAGATCATAGCAAAATAGGAGTGTTTCCCCCCATGTTGTTTCATTCTTTTCCCACTAAACTAAAAATCAATCTAAGTATCAGATCATATGTATCCCCGCATAAAACTGTCTTTCTACAACATTTGGAGTGCAGCGGTCTTCTTTTCTTTAATGCTAGTTTTCTTTTTAATTTCAGTTGTAAAGGAGAGCAATGCAGCGAGATCTATTTATACATATATTAAAAGCAGTTATAGATCAAACAAATTTTGCTAGTTTGAGCATAACCTTCCATGTTGTTAAGCTTCATTCCAGATTGCTCTCCCCCCTCCCCGTATCGTCCCACTTTCCGAAAGAAAAAAAAGCTGCAAATGAGTGGTTCTATTTGTCTGTTCAAGTTTTTCTGACTTTTAGTTTTTATGACCCCCCCCCCCCATTTATAAGCCTTAGTCACTACTGATGATTAACAGCGTGCATCCCAGTTTATTATGATAACTCTTACGTGCCAGCTTTTTTTTTTTTAAATACAGTTTTGAAAAAAAAAAGATAAAAAGTGGTTGTGTGGCAGGGGGGGGGGGGGGGGGGGTACCAATCTACAAATTTATGTCAGCTCATTTCAAGCATAGCCATGATCAATTACAACTTACTAGATCATCCTTAGTAAGAGAACCCTGTATTTAACTAGTTAGAATCTGAAAAATGTCATTATTTCATAAGTCAAATTTTATTGAAAAATTCATAAAAATATGATCTCATTGAGATCCCAACTTGAAACTTTGCACAAATAAAGATAAAATACACACAAATTTTTGAGAATTTTTTTAAAAAAATTTATTATACTTTTTCTGAGAAATTTAAATTTAAAATTTAAATTTTATTTTTTAAAAATTAAAATTTTTTTGAAATTAGTCATGTTGCATATCCAATTAAACAGCAACTCATGTACTTTAAAATGCGTTTTACCAAATCTTTCTATCTATATTTGGTGCTGAGTTATCGTCCATTTTGTGTTCAAACATCCATGAAAAAAAGCGGGTTTTTCGAAAAATCAAAGTGTCATAAATAAAAAAATAATAGAGATAAAAATCTAAAAATTTGGAATTTTGATTACCTCAAAGGGTACAATTGATGAGCCAAATTTCAAAGAAATACAAAAAGGTGAGGGAAAAAACTTTGGATCACTTGACATGGAATGTAATGAATCATGAATTAATGTAGTTCATATGCTTTATTGTATAGAATTTGAGATTAACAGAACAAAATCATCAGAAAGACATCAAATAAAAAAAATTTTTAAAAAAGAAAGTTTTAGAGAAACATTAGAGCATGATACATACTTAAATATTTTATCAATTTTTCATGGGTTTCATGGACCAGTAAGTATTTGAAAGAAACTCACAGACCTGCGAGTTTTTCTTTTTATTTTTACAAAAAAATCTTTACTGGGTATTAAAGAAGTTACCAACATTCAATTCAAGGCTCTTTTGACACAATTATATTTGAATGTAAATATAAAAAATTATCGTAATTAAATAACCTTTTGTGAAAATTATGTAAAGTTTTTGCAAAAAAAAAAAAAAAAAAAACACTTGAAATCAAATAAAAAGCAGTTGTTCCCTCTTTCACAAGACACTGCACAATGGAATGATTTCTTTTTGAAAATAGTTTGAGCGTATTCTCCTTTACATTGTCGACAGAAAACTTTCAAAATTGAATCAAAAATCAGTCTTTAAAAATAACATTTTATTTGAAGCGATTCTAAATAATTTCTTACATCTTGATACTTCGCCAATATCATTGCTCCACCACCAATACATAGCTTTGTGATTTCATGAAATATTAGATCTTTCCACAGTTAAGTTATTAGATTCAGTTTAGCCTTTTCCCTGCATTTTAAGCATTACCAAAACATATTATCAAATTATCAGCCAATGTGCGAGTTGTATTGTTGATGACATCGGGAGCGTTACTAAATCATTGGCTATTATAGTATGATTATTGTGCATATAGCTTCTTCAAGAATAATACAGCAAGAAAATATCAGTAAATGTTTGATTTTCCTCTGCCATTTGCTACTTAAAGACAAAATAAAAATACAAAACCACAAAACGATGTAATATTGTCAAATTAAATTGAATAATAGTATTCTTATAAAAATTAGTTCAAATACATTCCTTTTAATTTTTTTCATAGAAAATTTCTAAAATAAAAATAAAAATCAGTCTTTTAAAATTAAATTGTATCTGAAGTAATACTTAAATCCTTGTGTACAAAAATTTTGTTTAAATAATTCACAGTAAAAAAATATCACTAGTTTTTCTGTTCTCTTATTTTCATAAACTATACTATCCATAAACATTTATAATTAACTCTAAAATAAGGCACAAAATGAATTATAAATACAAAATAGGGAAGTTTTCGATTTTTCAATTTTATTTTTATATGATAGAGTAACATGTATGAACATCATAGGTGAAAAAATTTTTGCGATACGATAAGTAGTTTTTTTTAAATTAATTTTTAAAGTTCAAGCGCCTGTGACGTCAGATGTGATAGACATCGGTAAACGATATTTATCCGCGTTCTCATTCCTAATGTAATGTAGTATAAAATTTACTTTATTCAAATTAGATTAACTTCTCAACTCTTTCGGCACGTGTAAAGTTTCAGTTTTAGGTTGGCATCCTTTGATGCCCAATCATATGCAAATGAGGCAAGTATAAATAGTGAACGATTCCAATCGTTCTCTCTCTCTTCTTTTGTGTTCGTCAGCCTCTTGTGAGTTAGGTCCGATAGGTGTTGGGGAGTTGCGAACTCTGCCTCCACTTATGGCCAGGGTTTATTCTTATGAATTTATTTTTGTTAGTTTATTTATTTTAGTTACTATGACCAATAAATTTTTGGTAAGATTTTAACAAGTTTCCAATGTTCATTTCTTCACATTAACATTTGATTCTGCACCTTCCACTGTGTGGTATTATCTCTGCTTGTATAAGCATGTAACATTGTTGACTGACTTACGAAATTTAGCCCTTCGGCTTTTTGTTTAAACATCGTAAGTTATCAAGATGGCATAGGAAGTGACGACATGCGCCTTCCGGTAGGGGAGAAGCCGAAGGTCACGCATTCGACTTCGAAGCCGAAACGTAAAAGGCTTATCTCCTCGAATTTAACTCCTCGCGTTTCTGGAACATTAAACCTCTCATCCTCTCGGAAATATTCGAATATCCTCATAGATGTTACATGAGGAAGATTATTTAGATTGTGCTTTAACGAATCCGGTCTCCATAGTGTGTTCAAAAGGATTATTTAATTTCTAAAAAATAAAAATATCAGCGCGCTCAAAATGTTCCTAGCGAAAACAAGGGATCTTCGGCGGAAGGCTGCCCATTCGCGCCCTGTGACGTAGGCTAGTGACGTTTCAGAAGCGCGCACTTTTGCGCGTGGATTTTTAAAAATTCATTAAAAATCAACCACGGTGTTTTAAAATTAGGCGATGGTGAATTTTTTAGTTTTGAGGGTCAATTAACAATATCCAATAGCCAAAATACGAACATTTAATAGGTTGCAACTTCCCTATTGTATTTACAGTTCAGAGAAGCAGAAAACTAAATATAAAAAAAGCAAGGTCTCATAACTACCAAAAATGTTTGCTTCGACTAAACATAAAGAAATAAAACAATCTGATAGCATATAAAAGTTTTAAGTATAGTGTTCAGGCTAAGACCCTAGTTTCGGAGAATGAAAATAGAGCAAAACTAAAGAAAATCTCACTTTGAATAGATAAAAATTCAGAAATATAACAAAATACACATAAAGAAATTGAGTAACTTTACATACACTAACAAAACAAAAAAATGCTATATTTAAAAAGAAAACATCAAAAATGGCTGTCTTGTACCGCACGTGACAACTAATATATCTAATTAAAACTAAGAAATTTTTTAAAAATTTAAATTTGTTTTCCTTTATAAATCACAAACATTTGTGTGATTTCTTAAGCAGTGCATTTTGATCGTTGCTATTTAAAGATACTGTTTTTAACAAAATATATTAGCTGTGACGTGAAGGGGCAAATGGGTAGTTTTTCCATGGAGTGGTCCGACTTCCATCAATTCATTAATTAAAACACTTAACTAAAGGGTAAAAAAATACATTTAAACAGCTAAAAAATTGCTCATAACATCACAATTCAATCAGTTTTAAACCTCCATGAGATTATGTTATAATTATTCAGTGAGGTATAGATCAATGAGATTCTAGACAGATCAAATAAGAGGAAATATGAATGCCGGGGTATATAAACACAAAAAATAGAAAAAATGCATGAAACAATGCATCTTTTATTTATATTTAATCGATAGTTCCTTGTAAGAAAAATATTTTAAGCATCTTCAAAAGTTTCTCATCATCAGGCAAAAGAATCTTAAGTACTGTCTTAAATCCTTTAAAAGGTAAAATAAATGTGCACATGACAAACACATTTGAAATAAATACAGTCAAACTGCGGTATAACGAACCCACCCCTCAACTGACTGATTTGAGAGATCGTTATAGTTGAGGGTTCACAACATCCAATTTTCAACAAAAAATTCAGGATTTGCCGAGATACTTTCTGCAATGAACATCTTAACTATACGATGTTCATTATAGAAGTATCTTTCCATTGGTAAGTAAAATGTATTAATCCTATTGTACTCAATAACAAGCTAACTATAAGAAAATTACCCTTAAAAAAAAAAATTCTATGCATGGAAGAAAGGTGTTATTTTTGGTTGCAAGCTTTTGGATTTTACAAATTTTTTAGTCTACTATCAAAAAAAAATCCAAAACATGTTGGCCAATAGTTTGAGTTGCTAATAAAGTGTTCAAAACATTGACAGCTGCTTTTGAAAAAAAATTGAAATTGAGGATCTTTGAAAAAATCGAGGACTAACATCTTTTGTTTCTCCATCAATATGAGAAGTTGAGTCAACAGTTAAGTTGTTCTTGTTGAAGGCTTTTGAAGTGTCTAGAAAATACGAAAGCTCATAGGACATTTCTTTGTACAAAGTTCAAAGAAGAGTTGGTTCAAAGTCAAAAGTTCTGTATAAAAAATTTGTTTGATGTAAATCCACTTTTTAGATCAGGTTCGTCTACAAATGATGCAATGTCTTTCTCACATTTTCATCAAAAAATCTTGAAATATTAGAAATTTTTGGATTGCTATAGCCAGTTCTCTAGCATTTGGGGATCGTTACAAGCATCTGAAATTCATTGATGACATAGGACTTCAGCCTGGACCATTTGAAAGGTTCAATACAACCGGAGGATCGCTATAGTGGGGTTCGACTGTACACCAAGTTAAAAGTGAATAGACGGAATCTGATGCCAGGGTTTACTTGTCTTCATAATCCTTTCATTTAAAATTTCACCCAAATATTCTACATTGAAAAAATGTAGCCAAGCATCAAAACTTGGGGGAAAAGGTTTTTTTTTTTTTTTTGTAGACAAAAAAATATTCGATAAACATTACAGTGATCTCTCGCTTATACGCGACCTGTTATACGCGTTTTTCACTTATGCGCGTTTTTCACACGGGCCCGGCCAGCGATATAGGAAAACAATGTTAACTCTTGTTCATTTATACGCGAAACCTAAAATGCACCTTTCACTTATGCGCGATAAAATTTTTCCAAGTTTTAGTTAAATCGCCTATTCACGCTTTGCTTATCGGAAGATTTGTACTCTTCTTGATGTCACTTGGAATGCTTTCACACACCTTTATTCCAATGTTCAAAATGCTTCTAAGAAAGCGTTTTTTTTTTGCGCAAGTGTGCGATTGGGGGTGCAGTTAGTCTTGTGATTGACATCGAGAGGGGAGAACGGGTTACATGCAAAACGGTTGACCTTCCTAAAAGTCGTGGTGAAGCGGAAAGCGGTGACACAGCCTATCGAGAATCTTTTGTATCCTCACAGACTATGACACAAATCACGCAACAAGTTTTAGGCAGGGTTCTGGCCAGAGGATATTTGGGTCCGTTAACGGACCCTTCACAAAAATCCGATCAACCAAAACGGACCTTTCACAAAATCCCGATCAAACAAAACGGACCCTTCACAAAACTCTGATAAACAAGATCGGATCTGTCAAATTGTTTATTGAAAGCGCAAATCTGAAAGCAAAATAACGCATATTTCTGTGTATAAAACGATAATTTTTGGAACCTTTTTTTAAGTCAAATTAGAGGGATCAGCTTATACAAAATCGGCTAATTTTGAAAAAAAAAAAAAAAAAATCGGCACTCTTGGGATGCTCCTGCAAGCGATAAATAATTGCTACTGCCAAATAAATATAATGGCTGTTTGTTTTATCACAGCTAATTAGCAGCGGTGTTTTTGTAAACTTTTCGGAAAAGGAATTGGTAAGCACTTTTCTCCGCTCATGATTTAATAAACAATAATAATATACATATGTGAAATGAACTTAGAACTGCAAAGGGATAGTAAGGGTGAGGAAAAAATATGATCGCTTCAGATAGTGTTACCAACTTCAAAATTATCATCACTTAGCATCTGGCGTTGAACCTTTATAATGACTTGATTAGAAAATATTCTCATCATTTTGCCAGCTTGTCAATATTTGCGTTTTTACAGTGGTATGGTGGAGCGGTGCGATGTTTAATTGTTATTTTGGGATAAAAATATATGGGTTTTGATTTTTCGATGATAACACAAGGATGATTAACTTTAAATAAACTCTTTTAATTACCGTTTTTTTTCTTTAGATGTCTACATTTTGAAAAATGCAATCTTTTAACATCCGATATGAGAATCATATTTTGTTCTTTTTTCAAGCTAACTTCGCTTTATTAGGATTCAAATAAATGAAAAGTCTCTTTATTTCTGTTAGAACTCTCATTTCAAGTTTTTAAAGCAAAATTCCATTTTCTGTTATGAGTCAAAAATTAAAATGCTAAACAGATGGTTTATTTTATTTTATTTTTTGGGTCAACTGTGTCCACAGATATAAATGATACGTTTATCATAGGACTCTAAAATGCAATTTTAAAATAATTTTATCAAAAATATTTCTTTTACAAGCCGTTTTTATACTTTTGATGCCTTCACTTTGAGAATTGTAATCTCTTTGCATCCGCTATGGGAATCCGATTTTTCGAATTTTTAATGATTATTACGCTTTGTTAAGAGGTAAACAATTGAAATACCTTTTTATTTTTGTTAAAATCACGGAATTTATAAGTTTTAAACGAAATTCTGTGCTTTTTTTAAGAGTGTCTTGGGTCAAAAAGTTGAATGCTGAACCCTATTCTGAATTTTATTTTATTTATTTATATTTTTGTTACAATTATTTTAAGCACTGCACAGAAATATATCTAGTTTAATTTAACATAATGTAGAATGGTAGATAAATATTGATACTTGAAAGAGCGATGCCCCCCCCCCCCCCGCCATATATCAGAAAAAAAATCCAGAATGATTTTCTCGACGTAGAAGAGGAAAACACTCAACTTTAAGTTTAATTGATGCAGTTTGTGCCATCTCTAAATTCTAAAATTTCGTGTTAACAAAAATTTTTTTTTTTTGCGAAATTTTTTGATTTTTCACAAAATTATTTGATTTTTTACAAAAAACGGACCCTGTGCAAAATCCTGGACAAACCCCTGTTAGGTTTTGTGGAATTCGCTTACATACTGTACAGTATAAAAAATGACAAAATGTGCAACTTCAAATTTTACATTTTTATTAAATTACAATGCATAAATGGAAATTATGTGCGTATTTATTAGTATCAGTAGTGTACTATTAGTATTAATATAACTGTTGATAACTTACTGTATTTAAGCTTATTTTTGGGGTTTTTCACTTATGTGCGAATCTCACTTGTGCGCGAAAATTTAGTTGTCCCCTTTGGTCGCGTATAAGTGAGAGGTCACTGTATATTATAAATCGAAAAACATTTTGAATCTAAAATTGCAAATAATTGCTGACAAAAGTCTTCTGGTTACAAGTATGGATAAAAACACATCTGAGACAAGGAAAAGCATTCGGCTTTTGTGCAATGTATTTTCAGCTAGAGTACATATTTTGGCAAAAAAGCAGCTCCTTACAAAATGCACCAAAATATTGAAAACTTAAAACTCAATTTTAGAAGAAACAGATACTAATATGAACTACATATGACGTCATATTAAGTCATGCCAAGTTTTTGAGACATTCAGTTTTCAATAACTGGTGAAAAAAAAAAAAAAAAACTAGATTCATCTTACAAGGTACTAATGAATTTTCTACTTTCAGTTTAACTTAGATCATCTATAGATCTTTAATTAAGAATCCAAAGTTATTGATTATAGCTAATCAATAAAAATCAATTTAAAAAAATAAATAAACCCTCAATCATCAAAAGACCAAACATTATATTCACCAACATGAGTTGCTCTTACAAAATAAAAAATTCGTTGATAAGGTATTTTCAACTACTCAAAGACATTTTTTTTCCCCTATTGGAGTGCATGATCAATCAAGGAATGAATAACGAAATTTTACAATCACATATTTGTATAGTTACCACAAATTAAATGATATTAATTAAAACTGCTGCGGCTATCAGCAACAGCTCAATGAAAAATTTAATCATAAAACATCAAATAAATTTGGCTGAATACTTCTTTTCAATATGATAAAAATTTCAACATAAAATTTAGGAAATTGCACCAGAAATATTGCCTTGTCACATACCTAACAGATAGGTACGTTCCACAAGATAAAACATAATCGACATTGGTATTAAAAATTATACATATAAAAATATTTACAACATGAAAACAAAATGTATAATAATCAAAATGTAACAAAGATTCATATATAGACTTTCCATTTTACCAATATAACTATAAGAAATTCTAGAAGTCATTAACGGTATAAAACATTATCACAACCTTTTTTTTTCCTTTTTACAAGATTTAAGTGATTTTATATTCTTTCGTAACTTAAAAGTTTAAACTTTGTGCTCGGGACCATTACTTGAAACAAATTCAGTCTCACTTTCCTTTGATGCTGAATCAGCTGCAGCTTCATTTGTATTCAAATCTTCCTGTACTGTTGTCTCAATATTTTCTGAGCTTGAAACGACTTCTTCTTGAATACTACTTGCTTCCGTAGTCGACTCTGAACTGCAATCATTATCCAAAGCAGGCTCGGATGACGTGACAGATGGTCTGTACTTTCTATTTAAAATAAAATATTAAAAAATAAGGTACTGGGTCCATGATATATCTGTCACTTGGCATGTTTTTAGATGTATACTATTTCTACCAACAAAGATAATTGATGAATGACAGTACATTGTAAGCACTTATTCTATATGTAAGCTATTGTTTTATGTTAAGTTTCTTTTGAATCCATTAAAACCAGGGACACACAGATGCCAGGGTCGCACAAACTAAAATTTTACAGAGGGAGAAATTTTCAACTAGCTCAATACTCTAAGTATTACCAAATGATAAAAAATGAACACAGCATCATGAAATAACAAAAACACAAGGTTGAAAAATTAAATAAACAATTAGTACAGTAGTGTGTGCCATGCCATGGATGTGAGAATTCACATGTTGTGAACCAAACATATACCAAAATTCAAATTATTATTTAAAAAATATTGGCAGGTTTAAATAGATATATTTTAGATGAAATTAAAAAACAATGTCAAATGAACTGTCCCTTAGAGTTTTTACTTCAAAAGGTATGTGACAGAAAAGTTAGAATTTCTAAAGAATGACCCAACTGCGATATGCAAGAGAGCGTTTTGGGAACTGCGAGGGAAAACATGACTGAGCATGCACTATTGATGGTTCCTATCTAACTGGTTTACTCAGCTGTAATGTGAAGAATGTGCTTCAACGCACAAGAAGGGAATTCTTTTTAAAAAATCAGACAGATTTCAAGGACTTTTCAAAAATTTCAATGACTTCATATGATTTTCAAGTACTTTTGGGAGCCCTTGAAAGTCAAAATCAGATTCAAGAACTTCTCAGGGACTTTTCAAGGTGGTGGGCACCCTGTACAAATTATCGTCATCATAATTGCTTTATTTTAATCATCATAGCACCTTCAATCATTAGTTTTAAGTTAAGCTATAATTTTCAATTTTCAGCCTATCTAATATTTTTTACACAAAATAAGAATTAAAAAGAGAAAAAAAAATAATTTTAAAACAAAATTTAACAAATATAAATGTCCAGGGGTCTGTCCAGGATTTTTCACAGGGTCCATTTTTTGTGAAAAATCAAATAATTTTGTGAAAAATGAATTAATTTTGTGAAAAATCAAAAAAATTTTCAAAAAAAATATTTTTTTTTTTGTTAAAAACGAAATTTTAGAATTTAGAGATGGCACAAACTGCATCAATTAAACTTAAAGTTGAGTGTTTTCCTCTTCTATGATGAGAAAATCATTCTGGATTTTTTTCTGATATTTGGAGGGGGGGGGGGGGGGGGGCATCGCTCTTTCAAGTATCAATATTTATCTACTATTCTGCATTATGCTAAGTTATACTAGATATATTTCTGTACAGTATTTAAAATAATTGTAACAAAAATATAAATAAATAAAACATAATTCAGAATAGGGTTCAGCATTCAACTTTTTGACCCAAGACACTCTTAAAAAGCACAGAATTTCGTTTAAAACTTAAAAATTCCGTGATTTTAACAAAAATAAAAAGATATTTCAGTTGTTTACCTCTTAACAAAGCGTAATAATCATCAAAAATTCGAAAAATCGGATTCCCATAGCGGATGCAAAGAGATCGCAATTCTCAAAGTGAAGGCATCAAAAGTATAAAAACGGCTTGTAAAAGAAATATTTTTGATAAAAATATTTTTAAATTGCATTTTAGAGTCCTATGATAACATATCATTAATATCTGTGGACACAGTTGACCCCCCCCCCCCCAAAAAAAAAATAATAATAAAATAAAATAAACCATCTATTCAGCATTTTAATTTTTGACTCATAACAGAAAATGGAATGTTGCTTTAAAAACTTGAAATGAGAGTTCTAACAGAAATAAAGAGACTTTTCATTTATTTGAATCCTAATAAAGCGAAGTTAGCTTGAAAAAAGAACAAAATATGATTCTCATATCGGTTGTTAAAAGATTGCATTTTTCAAAATGTAGACATCAAAAGAAAAAAAACAGTAATTAAAAGAGTTTCTTTAAAGTTAATCATCCTTGTTAGCATCGAAAAATCAAAACCCATATAATTTTCTCCCAAAATAACAATTAAACATCGCACCGCACCCATAAAAATGCAAATATTGACAAGCCAAGCAGACAAAATGATGAGAATATTTTCTAATCAAGTCATTATAAAGGTTCAACGCCAGACGCTAAGTGGTGATAGTTTTGAGTTGGTAACCCTATCTGAAGCGATCATATTTTTTCCTCACCCTTACTATCCCTTTGCAGTTCTAAGTTCATTTCGCAGATATATATTATTATTGTTTATTAAATCATGAGTGGAGAAAAGTGCTTACCAATGCCTCTTCAGAAAAGTTTACAATAACACCGCTGCTAATTAGCTGTGATAAAACAAACAACCATTATATTTATTTGGCAGTAGCAATTATTTATCGCTTGCAGGAGAATCGCAAGAGTGCCGATTTTTCTTTCTTTTTTTTTTTTTCGAAATTAGCCGATTTTGTATAAGCTGATCAATCTATTTTGACTTAAAAAAAGGTTTATACACAGAAATATGCGTTATTTTGCTTTCAGATTTGCTCTTTCAATAAACAATTTGTGACAGATCCCATCTTATTTATCAGAATTTCATGAAGGGTCTGTTTTGTTTGATCGGGATTTTGTGAAAGGTCCGTTTTGTTTGATCGGGATTTTGTGAAAGGTCCGTTTTGGTTGATCGGATTTTTGTGAAGGGTCCGTTAACGGACCCAAATATCCTCTGGCCAGACCCCTGATGTCTGTACCCAACTGATAAAGTATTTAGGAATTGTTAAGACAAAGTTCCCGCTCTTTAGCACGGTTGTCCTATTTTGGCTACCAAGCAAAAAACCGTCGGAAAAAACTAGAAAAAAATTGTCCCAGAAAAAATGTCATTTTGTCCATTTCGTCCACTTCATCAGTAAACTGAAAGTTTTTAGTTAAAAATTTGAAATAATAAATAATTATATAGATTTTTTCTATTAAAGTAATATTTTAATATAAAAATAGCATACATAAATCTGTATATAAACAATTGATTGCAAAATATTTTAAAGTGAAAATAAAGAAAAGTAAGATCAGTTGAAGTTTATGTAAGTGTGTTAATAAATCAAATGAGTATTAAAATAAATTACAGTATACTCCCGATTATCTGTGCTAATCACCCGACGGCGTAGAACGGATAATCGAAAAACACGGATAATCCGAAAAATCATTTAAGGAATGTGCAGGGTAACTATTTAAGGGGAAATTAGAAAAAAACTAAATAATATATTTATATATATATATATATATATATACTCACACAAACCAAGAACCTTTCTTTGAAATTAATTTCTTTAAAAAAAAATCGGTGATGTATTTTTGTTTTCTTTGTTTGATTAAATTGCTGCGTATGTCCGTACGAATTTTTCTTACTGCAATTATTTCTCCGTAATCGTAACTTCTTTCATTCATGTAATCCAATAAATGTTCCACAGATTGTAGAGCAGTAGAATGTAAAATTGTATTTTCTTCATATTCTTCATCTTCGTTTTCAGTATCATCACTTACGTTTGATTCAGTAACAAGTTCAATGATATTTTCGTCAGTTAGACATTGAAATCCTGATTCACCTTCTTCCCTGTTAAACCACTCTTCGACATTTTCAGCGTCAACTGATTCGAAACCTTTGATTTATTTAACTTCCTCAATGATGTTATCGTTATTATCGATATTATCAATAACATCAGCGAAGCTTTAGAAAAGTGTGATTCCGAAATGATGCACGGATAATCCGCACACGGATAATCAGAAGAATACTGTATAATGCATGTAATAGCATTTATAAAACAAGCACATAAGCTGTAAATTTTAAGATGTTTATCTGTCATATGGAGGTTTATTATCCATAATAAGTGCATTTATAAAATTAAAAAGTAGAAATACAGTAAAACCTGTAAAGTTGACCACCTTTGTAAGTTGACCACCTGTCTATGTTGACCGCTTTTGTTAGGAACGGAATTAGTCCTATATTATATAATGAAGGAAAACCTCTGTAACTTGACCACCTCCCTATCTTGACCACTAATGAATACCAAATTTGGTTTGGAGTATTGTAAAATACCCTTTGTAAGTTGACCACTTGATTTATTTTTTAAAATTTTATTTAGCAAATTATTGTTTTATTATTATTTTTTTATAGCTTTCCAAGAATATTTTTGATGCCAGATCAACATTTAACCAACTAAATGAAACAGCAGCATAACTAAACCTCCTTTTGAGTTTAACCACATGTAAAAACTACTAAGAACCCTTTTTTTCTCCAAACTTGTTTTTCTTTTGTTGCTTTATTTGAGACTGACTTTTGTACTCCATGTTCAATGAAAACATGTGTCAATAGAAAAACAAAGTATTTTTTTCTAGTTGCAATATTTTGGCAACAATGGAATTGTGCTAAAGAGTAAAGTTACTTCCATTGCAGTATTTTTGGTGCAAGGGATTAAGAGATAGGACATTTTCATTTTCAACTGCCTTTTTGAACTATGAGAGTCCAACTTGTTGCTCTTTGTGTTATAGTTTTACATAAAATGGCTTCAAAAAGAAAGTTGGTTGAACTTGAGATTGATAAAAAGTACGAAATATTAAAATTAATTGAAAAGAGAGAAATCCAGAGAAAATTAGCTGGGAGACATATGGAATTTCCAAAACTGGTCTAATAAGTGCGCCAAACTTCAATAAGGAGTTATTTTGTTGAAAATTATATCATCATGGGGTTATAAATGTATATGAAAAAAAAAAAATAAAGCGAAAAATTTGTAATTTTTGATTAGCTATGAATTTTTAGGAACTATTAATATCAAATGAGTAACTTTTCATAAACAATAAGATTTTTTTTGATCAATTTACTGAAATTTAAAAATTGCATGACACATTATACGTCGTTCTGGGAAAATTATCTCTAAAAAATATTTGAATAACATTTTACATTTTTGCTTCAAAGTAAAAAGAAAGTTAGTTGAACTTGAGATTAATAAAAAGTATGAAATATTATATTAAAATTAATTGAAAATGGAAAAAGCCAGCGAAAATTAGTCGGCACATATGGAATTTCTAAAACTACAGTGTCTAATATAGTTAAAAACAAGGAAAAAAATAACAAAATTATTTGAATAATATTTTTAATTATTGTTTCACTTTCAATGATGTTAAACAATGAAAGTGAGTTGAACAGAAAGAGTAAGTGTCAATTAGTCAAAAAATGAAAACATGGTGCAAGAAATGACAAAAAAAAAAAAAAAAAAAAACACCTGTCTAAGTTGACCACCAAAGTACTGCACCGCAAGTGGTCAACTTACACAGGTTTCACTGTATTATTAACTGTGGCAAATTTTAATTCATGTTCTATAATTTGTACAAAAAAAGGCTTGAAAAAGAAAGTTAGTTGAACTTGAGATTAATAAAAAGTATGAAATATTATATTAAAATTAATTGAAAATGGAAAAAGCCAGAGAAAATTAGTCGGCACATATGGAATTTCTAAAACTACAGTGTCTAATACAGTTAAAAACAAGGAAAAAAATAACAAAATTATTTGAATAATATTTTTAATTATTGTTTCACTTTCAATGATGTTAAACAATGAAAGTGAGTTGAACAGAAAGAATAAGGGTGAATTACTCAAAAAATGAAAACATGGTGCTAGAAATGACAAAAAAAAATCATTACCTTCTTTATAAGTTGACCACCTGTCTAAGTTGACCACCAAATTACTGCACCGCAAGTGGTCAACTTACACAGGTTTCACTGTAAAAAGATTTTAAAGGTTGGAGCTTCAAAACATTAAAAATCATATTTTTTTTAAAAAAAAGTAAAACTACTTGATATTAATAAAAAAAATGTTGGCATGAAGTGAAATCTGTTCTTGCAATACAAATGTGATGATCAGCAATAGGCTCTGACTAGGCCGTTCCTAGTCAATTTATTAGTCCCTAATGAAGACTAATGACCCTTTTAAAACTAGCTACCCTCTTGCCTATTACAGCCTATTCCAGTGCACTGTTCTGTGTACCCACAACACTACTAAAGCAGTAGTTTTTCTTAATTTGTATGACATTAACATATCTATAAAATATGCTGAGTACATCAATATTTTACTATGGGTGACATCAATAAAAACTGTAAAAATATAACAGTTATAAAATATTTTTAGTCTATAAATCTTCGTTTTGTATATGTCTCAGAGCATTTCATTTGACTTTCCCATTGAGTTTTTTTCTACTATTGTGTATAATAGTCTAATCATGCCCAATAGCTTATTCACATTGTTAAATTTCATAACTTTTAAGAAAATTATGATCTAAAATTAACTGCACCAATGTATAATTATTTTTTTTTTATTGATTATGAAATTCTAAAGCAAATGATTCTATTTTAATTAAATGATTAACTCATAATAGAAAATGTATTAGAATAATATAATATTAATACACTATGATAATAAATTTATGCATGCATAATCAGTTCATTTTTCATTTTGTCCAGTTTCTTCCACCGTCCCGGATTTTATACAAAAAAGTGAACAAAATAGCAACCCTGTTCTCAGTCATAAAATTTTTTGAAATATTCAAGAAGTTTAAAGGATCAAGATATTCAGAACCTCAAAGCAGAATCTTTGACGATGTTCTGCAACGTAAAATCATTTGACCAAAATTTTTCTGCAAGTACTTTAAGCACTGAAAACACAGGCAACCAACGTGACCTTTTCCAAAAATCGGGAGCCCTTAACCTAAATCGTTTCATACAGGTTTTTTTTTTAACTTCACGGTTGCTATGCATTTAATAAAAATCCAAAACAAGGTGTCAAACCACTTTTTTTTGTTAATTTTACATGGCATGAAAGATAAATTAAAATAATGTTAATAAGTAAGTAAATTGCTAAATAAAAAACAAAATGAGTCGAGTTAGGGTAGCAAATAACAGAACACTTCAAAACTTTCTAAACAATTAAAATATTTTCAGGATGCAAAAGGATTGAAAATCAAACGAGACAAGCAATTTCGGCGATGAACGTGTTTTATTGTTGACATATTTCCAAAACATACGTTTTTGGAGAAAATTAGTTAAAAAATTAAAATTTAGGGAAAAATAAGGAAAAAGGGAACTAAAAACTTTAGAAAAATCAGAATCTTTTCAGATTTAGAATGTGAAATTTTTACAGAAACTGTCGATTTTCTACTCTACAAATACCTTCCAACTCAAGATGGAACTTCGCACAAATTCTGCACTTGTCTTCAAGTTCAAAGTAAACAGATGATTTATCGAATTCAACATTTTTCTGAGCTTTCTGCCGAATTATCGTTGTTTCCCAAGAATTTTAGATTTTCTAATTTAAAGAAATATGCAGAATTTGTGCAAAATTTTATATTGAGTTGAAAGATATTTGTAGAAAATCTACAGAAATTTAATAAAAAATCTGTAGAATTTCTGCAGAAAATTTGTCAGAGCTTTCCTCTCTCATTTGAACAGATTGTTCTGAAGCTCAGGCATCTGATCTGCGACGTATGTCGCAAATTTAGTAGCATTCTGCTTTGGGGTTGAGAACTTTATGAAGGAAAATCACTCCACCATGCATGTTTTGGATTAATGGTCTCAAAGGAAAAAGTGAAATGTTTCAAAAGAAAAAAAAATTTCTAGTGGTATACGTATTTTGTTCGGATAAAACATCTTATGATTTCCAACATTACTAATTGTAAACCTCCCATGTACTCCATAATTTTCTTTGTCTGCTATTCAAAAATTAGTAAAAAGAGGATACTTAGGGAGATTTGTATATGATATTGTATAAATTGTTCTTATGGTTAGAGATATGTTGTAAAGTATCAGAAAAATATACCTAGTGGGAGCAGCCAATCCATTAACTTCAGCATCATGTGGTTCTGTAGTATCTAAAAAGAAAAAATAGAAATGTTAAAAAGCTCTGACAAGGTCATTATTCTCATAGCAATACCTTCAAAAAGAAATACATGAGATTTTTAAATGTTCAAAAAGCAAATTGCAATCTTGAGGCTACAGGCCAGGGATCCAACACATTTTCCAAGCATGAAACTTCCTTAAAACACAAAATGCTCCATGTCTGTATTGTAGTTAAAGGTCAATCTAGCAACACAATGCATGTTATGGATATTTTCCATATTTCTAGTTCGGCGTTAAAAAATCAACATGCTAGTAAAAAATATGAACATGTACTGGTGGTGTACCACAGACAACATCGCTGATCGGCTTCTTTAAATTTAACGCTAAATATGTTTTATATCTAAAATTATTTACACTTCATGATTGCATTTATAACGTTATTTTAAACATAACTTTTATTTTTAGCTAATTAAATATTAACCCATATTTTACTATCGTCCTGTATATAGGACAGATCATATTTATTGCAGGCAAGGGTTATCACATTTTTAGTTTCTAATTTGGTATTTTTATAAACCCTACGTTTGATTAGTACTGTAGACAAAATTTTTGAGTTCAATTATAAATATTTTTATTTTATTTTTATTCTTGAATTTGAAAATTTTTTGCAGTTTTATAATGCATAATTTAATAATTAATTAAAATAATTTTGTAGAAAATATGCTAATATCCGCTTTCAATTTTATCATTACTAATCATATACATTAGTACTGAATAAAATTTGCAAAGATAAATCTACATTTAAATAAGTTTTATGAAGGGTTTTATTAGCCGTCCTGTAAATAGGACGATGGTAAAATCCCCTGCTATGCGCGCTACATACAAAAGTAGCTTAGCTGTTGGAAAATGGAGTGGAAAACTTGATGGCTCTCTTTCAAAACTCAATTTTATGAAGTTTTCTCACAACAAGAGTTGAAAGAGCGGGTTTTGGAGGATCGTAGGGAGTTTTTTTTTTTTTTTTTTTTTTTGACTAATTTATCATCCCCACTTAATAGGTTGTGATGCTACCTTCTGGATTGAGTAAAAATATTTGCTGTTCAAAGTATGAACGCTAATCTCGAAAGCAAATAAATTAAAGAAAGCGTAAATGTGGCATACTGAATAAGAAATTATTAACAACTGAACTAGCTATAGAATATGTAATGTCATAGGAGGATGAACCCATGAGAGTGACCTTGACTTGAAAATATTGCCATCTGATCCAGATATAGTCACTCTACTATTGGTTTAGATAGCTACTGTAAAGTTCGCCTAATTTATAATTTTTTTAATGAAGCTTTTCAAAAAATTGGTGTGTTTTCTGAGCATTCAACCACTGTTGAAATAATTGCCCTTTATTTTGAAAAATAGAGATGAAAAATTTACACAAATGTGAAGCTCATGAAGTTTGGTAGTAAGCTCTCGATAATCAACTCTTTTGGTGGTTATCACTTTCCTTTTTATACTATATCAAGGAGCACAAAAAAGATGTCCGATTCTGAAAATTGTTTCAACTGTCATAACAGAGCTAAAAAGATGAAAAACGAAAAGAATTACACTCAGTTAACACAGTTAGTAAATAGTACAGTTGTGGATAATTTGCTGTATATTATTAAAACTCCAGCAGGGCACAAAACATACATTTTTTTTGTCTTATAATATTTTTGTTAATCTCAGAAACAAACAACTATTAGAAACAGAAACAGTAAGGGAAATTGGAATGAGAAAATGTCCCTTAGAACCATACAAAATCTTGAAAATTATGGGATTTAAACATCCGATAGGGAATTTCACATGAAGCACAAGATCACAGCTGTTCGTTGAAATGATGGAAAAGAAGTATCATTCATCAGCAATTTCGAAAATACAAAGTTTTTCCAAAAAAAAAAAATAAATAAATAAAAATCGTACACAGAATAGGGAAAATATTTCATTTTGTACTAGTGTAAAAATGGTGTGGACGTATATGAAAATCATATAGAAATCAGGGGTCTGGCCAGAGCAAATTTGGGTCCGTTAACGAACCCTTTACAAAAATCCGATCAACCGAAACGGACCCTTCACAAAATTCTGGTAAACAAAAACGGATCTTTCACAAATAGTTTATTGAAAGAGCAAATCTCAAATTAAAATAATACAGCATATTTAAAGTTAAATTAGAGGAATCAACTTATACAAAATCAGCTAATTTTGCAAAAGGAAAAAAAAAAATCGGCACTCTTGTGCCTGTTGTTGGTTTCTTTGAAAGAAATTAACAGCTGAAAGTCAGTTAGGTTTATAATTTTGCTTGTTTGTTTTATGCAGCAGTGTTGTTGTAAACTTCTTTGGAAAAGCGTCAACATTCTCTGAATAGGCGTAGTAAGCACTTTTCTTCCCACTCATGATTTAATCATCAATAATATAGAGTGAAATGAATTTAGAACTGCAAAGGATAGTATGGGTGGGGCGGATGTGATTGCTTCAGATAGGGTTACAATATTTAAACTTATCGCCACTTAGTGTCTGGTGGTGCGATGTTAAACTGTTATTTTGGGAGAAAGTTATATGGGTTTGGTTTTTCGATACTAAAAAGGATAATTAACTTTAAATAAACTTTTATTTACCGTTATTTTTTTCTATAGATGTCTACATTTTGAAAAACGCAATCTTTTTACATCCGATATGAGAATCATATTTTATTCTTTTTTTCAAGCTAACTTAGCTTTATTAGGATGCAAATAAATGAAAAGTCTCTTTATTTTTGTAACAAAGCTTATTTCAAGTTTTTAAAGGGGAATTCCATTTTCTTTTATGAGTCAATAATTAAAATGCTGAATCGATGGTTTATTTTTTATTTAATTAATTTATTTATTTTTGCTTCAACTGTGTCCAGATATTAATGATATGTTTATCATAGGACTCTAAAATGCAATTCAAAAGTAATTTTATCAAAAATATTTATTTTACAAGCCGTTTTTATACTTTTGATTCCTTCACTTTGAGGATTGCAATCTCTTTGCACCCGCTGTGGAAATCTGTTTTTTTCGAATTTTCAATGTTTAGTACGCTTAGTTAAGAGGTAAACAAATAAAAAAAATTTTTATTTTTGTGAAAATCACGGAGTTTATAAGGTTTGAACGAAACTCTGTGCTCTTAAACAGTGTCTTGGATTAAAAAGTTAAATGCTGAACCCCTGCCTATTTTTTTTTTCTTACAGCTATTTTAAATACTATACAAAAAACATTTCTAGTATAATTTAACATGATGTAGAATGGTAGATAAATATTGATACTTGAGGGGTGTCCATCTCCAAGGGAGCGATGCCTCCCCCCTCTCTTCAAATACTAGAAAAACACTCAAGAATGATATTCTCAACAGAAAAGAGAGAAAACACTCAACTTTAAGTGTCAATGATGCAGTTTCCACAATCTCAAGAGTCTAAACTTTTGTTTTTACAAGAAATTTTTTTTTTTTTTTAAATTATTTGAATTTTCACAAAAATAATTGATTTTTCACAAAATTATTTTATTTTTCACAAAAAACGGACCCTGTGAAAAATCCTGGACAGACCCCTGGAAATATTATGCATCCATATGTAATACAAAATGGTAACGACCGACCACAGTTTCAAAATGCCTCTGAAGCAGCACCTGGATGCTACTAGGAAAATGTCAAAGCTGTTTCATTCAGAAGAAGCCTTAATATGTATTGAAACCTGTGGAAAAGTTACTATTGTTTACATGGGTTTGTGTGTACTTCTAAACATTGCTGAAAAGCAACTGTCTGTTCATCAAAACAAGAGTCGAACCATACAGAAAGAAGAGCCTTTTGAAGTTGCAGACTGAAAAGGTTTTAGTAAAAACTTCGAACTGAAAACAACACAATAAGTTGAAGCATAGTACTAAGAAAAACAGTGAAACACTGGCAGTTCATGAAAAATATTATTTAGGACTTTGTGTAGAGTGTTTTCTTCCATTTCACACTTACCAGAAAGCTTGAGTGAAAAACCAAGTATACAGTAGTGGATTGTACCATCGTCCTATATATAAGACAGCTTGTAAAATTTAAACGAATATGTATTTGGTAATGTTTAAAATTTTATGTGTATTCCTGATGTCTCCTCAGTCTGTAATAGTAACTTTTATAAAAAATATTAAGTTTTTCATAATGTGGTAAAATATGGGTTAAATAAAGCACAAAATTCAAAATTGTTTGTTTGGCAATAAACATGCAAATCTTAAACAGTTTAGAAAAGAGTCTGAAAAATCTATTTTGTTCAATAACATTTAACATAGGCTAGCAAAAATTTGAGAAATTAATTATACTATTTTAATTTATTTTTTTATAGCAAAAAAAAAAAAAAAAAATGTTGCAATTAACTCGGGAATCGTCATTATGGCGTGTCTATATGTTTTTAGGCACTTATCCACGTGTGGTCGAGTCGAAAAAAAAAACTCAACATTCATTCGGAGGTGAGTAAAATGGAAATTAAGGTCGATTTTTGAGTGAAATTTTTTTTTGCGAATACAATACTTCCTTTTTTGTAAAAGGAAGTAAAAAAAAGTTCTGAACACTGCGATGCATTGCATATGTGTAGATAAAAAAATTTCTTTTAAAAACAGACAATTCCTAGAAAGTATGTAAAAGTGCAAAAAGAAAAACTCTAGAAGCAAAGTTTCAGAGCAGCTAAGAGATATTTTGAAGTAACAGAAGAAATACAAGTCCGTTTCGTGTCAGATACCCATGTAGCATAGTAATGATCCTCAAAGATGTAATGCATTTTAGAGCAGGTGATAAACATCACCTGCTCCACGAGATGTAAGTTCACATTGACGAAAATACAACACGACACAAAACAGCTCGCAATTAAATTGAATGAACTACATCTCATTACTCAGAAATGTTAACGTAATCCAAAAAGTTCTACGTTTACCTGAATTCGATTCAGAACAATCCGGTAATATGACATCGCAATGAGTAGAGGATGCTGCTTTCAACTTTTTCTTGGGACTGTCTGGACGTTCAGATCCTTCAGCCTCCATCTTTCAATTTATAAAGAAGAAAAAAAGCCAACAACCTGAGAAGTTTAATGTATTGAAGCTCTGAATAGTCTTATTAATAATACATCGGATTTAACTGTTGACATTTAAAAATCATGAACGATTTTATTTTAAAAAAAATAGAGCAACACGAACATCAATTCAGATTGAGAGGCTTAACTGTCTCTATTTCCACGGTTAATGGACACAGTTAATATAGATTTTCCTTGTGGTCAATTTGCAATCAAAAAATAATATTGACCTTTCTAATTATGCTATTTAATTTATTCTAGAGCTCAAAGTCTTTCAAAAGAATTTTATCAATTCCTCTAATATTGTTACAAAAATTTCGTTCCATCGTTTGTCATCAAGTGACGAAAAATCGTAACTGTAACTTACAAAAAGTTGCTGGCGCGAATTTGTTTTGTTTATTTTGATTTTTCAATTATTAAAGTTGTACTAAAAGCAAAATACTCAAAATTGAATTCCACTTTTCTCAAATTACGTTTTACTTTGTATGAAATGACAAAACATTTAGTGCAAACCTGTCGAAACAATTAAGAAGTTGGTTACGAGTTTTCAGTTTCAGTTAACTAGTTTTCATCTCGAAACTACTTCAAATCGTGATGTCGAAAAAAAGGGGAGTCAGTGCTGATGAGAAAAGGTCGCGCATGCTTAATTTGTTTTATGAGAAAAAAGATGTTTTTCAGTTAAAAGAGCTTGAAAGGATTGCGCCTAAAGAGAAAGGTATTGTGGCTCAATCAGTTAAAGAGGTAGTCCAATCACTTGTGGATGAAGGTTTGGTAGACTCTGAAAAAGTCGGTACTAGTGTGTATTTTTGGGCATTTCCTAGTAAATCTGTCAATACTAAAAAGCGTCGACTGACTGAACTTAAAGAAAAATGTGATGAATTGAAAAAGAAGCTCAAAGGTTTAGAGCAACAAATTGCAACTGCTCAATGTGGTAGGGAAAATAATTCGGAGAGGGAAAAAATATTGAAGGAATTGGCTGAACATGAAAAAACAGTTAACGAAATGAAAATAAAAATTGATAAATATAAAGATTCTGATCCTGAAGCTTTAGAACTAATAAAACAAGACACTGAAGCTTATAAAGAAGAAGCCAATTTATGGACAGATAATATTTTTGCAATTAAATCTTGGTGTAAGAAAAAGTTTTTCATTGAAGAAGCCCAGATTAACAAACAGTTTGGTATTCCCGAGGAATTAGATTATTTAGAGTGAAAAGCATGTTACAGTTTTGGTTTATTCATAGTTAATTGTTTTGTTTATTTATGATAAGAAAACTAGCTAGTGTGTTGTTTAGCTGGAATTTAAGTTTTAAGTATATTCTGTAAGTTTTGTTATAGAAAGTAAAGTATGTATTAAAAAAATGGGTGAATATTGAAATGTGGTCATCACTGAAAAAATCATCACAGGTCCTCCACAAATAATGTTACAACTTGAGGGGGGGGGGGAGTTATGAAACTGATAGTTGGAGGGAGAAAGATTGGAAGGGGGTAACAAGAAGTGACACCTGACAATTTTCGTTGAAAACAAAATTATAACAAGATGTGTTCATGCAATACAATGTGACATAAGGGATGTGGGGGTGAAATATATTAAAAAATGATTCATTGACAGCATGCCGAGACTTGGTTAGTAGTGTAGTCAAGTATAGGGTGTGTTTGTATGTCTTTTCTGCATCTTTCTTTAAAGAGGTTTTAATAAATATTTCATTCCAAAAACAAATAAAGAAATAAACATTTAATTCTCTTAAAAGCTAACAGTTTCCTTAAAAATTTGCAACTGCCAATAATTCATTAAAATCAAGTTAACAATATATAAATTATCTGAGTTAAAAAAATATAGTAAATTTTTTAAAAATTACAAAATAATTAACTTATCTAATATGACTGCCAAAGCTTTTGAACAAGCTACAAACACTTTCTCAAAGTTCGAGTAATTTGCAAAATTTACCAATGCAAATTCCTTATTCTATAGCCAGCTTACATGTCCTTGCTTTTGCTTATTTTTATGTGTGTTAATAGTGTTCACATAAGTTATTTTAGCAATTTAAAGCAACTGTTTAATAAGCATTAAAGTGTTTTGATAAGAGTAAACCTACAATTAGTAATCAGCACAGTCAACTTAACCAGGCGTTGTATACATCACCTCCCCCACCAAACCAGTCAATATTTGTATTCACCAAACTTAGAAAAGTGATCTTCAGTCAATTTAGGTTGCCAACCACTGATCTAATATATAGTTGGATTCTAATGTGGCAGAAAGAGGTTTTTGCCATGCCGGCCTCAAACGGTTTCTACCACCTGTTATAACTGCCTTTGCAGAAACCTGCCAACCCTGTATCTTGACAACAATTAACAACAAAGAATGGACAGGGACTAAAAAGTGTAGTTTGTCTTAGCAGTAATTTGCTTCAAGCCTGTTCAAATTAACAAGGTTCAATTATAGTACCTTTAGCCTGAAGAGTGAATAAATTGATTTAAATATATATAAAAAATTAATAAAAAGGAAAAAAACTTTCTTCTTACTTCGACAAACATTTCTGGTAAGAAAATATTTTCTAACTTGCAAACATAGTTAGATAAAAATATAAAGTATCTGCGCACATAAGTCAAAACTATCTGCAGGAATGAAAATCAAAATGCAGTGTGTAGGTAAAATGTTGAGTAAGAAAATGCCTTTTGCTTTCCATCATGTGTACATGAAAGCAATCATGAACATTTTTCATAAATTTATCTTCAAATTTTGAAGATAATCAGTGTTAAGTATGGATACTGTAGAGATGTCAGGGGTGGTATATTCACTATATAATTCGGATTTTAGTAGATCATTCTTTAATACACATATTTACACATTCACTCTTCCAGTGACAATCTTCCTCTGACTACCAGTGCTGATTCTCAGTTAGCCTTGTGGGAGTTAAAGTGGTTGCGCAATTTCGGTTTCCATAGTTGCCCAATTGGGATTTCTCCTTTTGCATATAAGCTGATCTGATGACTTTATGGGTTTCCCACAATACTAAGTAACAATTTTCAGCCAATGCACATATCTACAGCAAAAATATCTGCACAGCATCAAATGTATCCGCGCACGACGTGTGTCTATATTATCTAGCTATGCTTGTAAGTGGTAACAATATTTATTTTTTCTGAAAGATTAATCTCTACATAGTATAAAATGAAGTCTCTAAAAAGCATCTGTGTGTTTGAAAGTGCAAAACTCGCAAACTACCTGGCTAATTTTGCTGAAATTTTCAGTTGGTTTTTTAAGCTGGAAAAGTTTGAAGATCAGTTGAAAAAAATTTTGAACTTTAATTTTCATATGAATTCCCTCATATGGGGGTGAAAAATTCTTGCATATTAACATTAAAAAGGGCAGATAGTTCTGCGTTGTATGCACTTTGTTCCAATTCTCTAACTTATTAATGGCAGGAGTTAATCACATTTTAAAATTGAATATTTTAAGGTTTCACTGGACTCTTCAGGCACTACTTTCTTCACTAAAACTATCAATAAAATGTAAACAAATTATCCCACAATTTTTTTTTTTTTTTTTTGATGCCATTGGAAAGAGCAACTTTTCTTACTCCAGATTAAACTCCACCTACGGTCAAAGATTCAATCCTCAATTTCAATTCGAAAAAAAGTCACAAGAGAATCAAGTAAAGTTCAAAAATCTTCTCCATTCAAATTATTACCGCTTTATTTTGTGGTACCATGGTTTACGTCTTTCAAATCCTTTGTTTCTCTCTTATTTTAATTTGTTAAAAGTATTTTATTTTGTTGTAATCCACAACCCTGCTTTGTTAATTATAATAGGGAAAATGCCTTAAGAGTGAGTGTGGTGGGGAGGGGGTAGTAGGGAAAAACTTTCTTTTCGTTTCAGAGTGAGAAGGGAAATTTACCTCCGCTCTAAGAGCTTTTTATTCAAAAGCTCGAATATTTTAATTTAAGTATGAGCAAAGCAGTCCAGGTATAGCTAGTTGCAAAAGGTTTTGATCAAATATTGGGGTAAAATTGTGGATTATTTTCCCCAGACAACTGCAGTAGTTTTTTTTTTTTTTGAAATCTGCACAAGTAATTGAGTCAATCTGTAATTATAATGCAACATAGCTTAACATATTGAAACACTGAAGAATTTTGTGCTATATTATGGAAAATGTTTAGGAATTTCTTTACATTTGTTTTGAAAGGTTCTGGTATGTTAGCAATTATGTGTTTGACAATTAGTGATTGAAACTCCAAAATACCAATTACAGGTATTTTGTGCTATTTTGCAATTTAAAAAAAAAAAAAAACAGTATTTACAAAAGTTAAATATCAGTATTTTTGATATTCACTGCAAATAATATTTTTTTTAATTAAAGAATTTTTAAAACAACCTGTTTAAATATTTACTATTACTTTAAATGCATATCTTTTTCGTCAATCATGCAGGATGAAAGTGAATCATTTAATGCCAAAATTGGCTTTAAAAACAAATTAATAGAGTGTAGTAAATGAATGCATTCAACGTGTATGAAAAGGTATTTTCAATCACTGAATGGATTCAATGAATCATTTTTGGGTTTTTATGTGCAGCATAATTTCCAATTTTCCCCTTTTTTGTGCATTTACTTTTGCATACTAGGCTATTACACTTGCCTCTTTGCAAATGCTAACTAGTTTTAATTCCAGTATAGTTAGAAAGTATTTGTTCTACCAATAATTTGTCCGAACTTTTAATTGCAGTGTAGCCTTATACTTAGTGATTGCAATACCGGTATGCAGAATACCAGTATTTCAAGCAATTTTGCAATACCGGTATTTGTTGAGGTAAAACACCGGTATTTTTGGCAATAGATCAAAAAATTCTAAATTGTTCAATTAAAGAACTTTCAATTTAACTTGTCAAATATCTACTTTTATTTCAAATGTACTTTTTTTTTCCGTGACACAAGAGCAAAATCAATATATTGAAGTAAAAATATGGCTTCAAAATAGGGATTTGTCGTTCATGAACGAACGGAACAAAAAGAAGGAATCCTTAAAATGAACAGATCCCTTTGTTCATGTAAATAATGAACGATTGTTCTTTTGAACGATGAGCAGTTTGGAACATTGTATTGATGCACTTGTGATAAAATCTCTTTTTTTTTAATTTAAATTACATTCATCTTCAAATTTTTAACTGTCAGTCAATCTCGAATTTCCTTTTTCTCAGTGCAGTACAATGTACTCATTTTGAACCTTTTAACTTTCTGCTTTATTCAACATTTTCCTTTACATTTTGCACTCCAAGGTCCCCCCTACCTTCCACTATATGTGGTTTAACCAGTTCGATGGGACCTTGAAGACAGCTCTGAATTTTGATCCAGACCAGAAGTGAGCAATCCCTGATCCAGCACTCCCAGAATATATCGTTCCACTTGGGGGACTTCGTTTCCACAAGCATATTTAAAGTCCCCCAGTCAAGGCCGCCCAAAGAGCTGACGGCGCCCGGGGCGAAAGTTTCCTGATGCCCCCTCCCCCAATACACACAGAAAAATTAAGTTAGGTATAACGTCATACACGTGAACGCGCATCATACTTGCATTTTTTAGATATTAATAACAAAACAATCAGAAGCCTATGGATAATACAAATTAAAACACAAGCAATGAATCTGTTTCTAACATTTATTATACATTAATATCCTAAAAACTTTTCAAAATATGGAAATGTTTAACATCCAAACCTTGTAAAATGTTACGCCACAAGATAAAACACTTAAAACTGAATTAGTTACTGATAAAGATCAAATAATGAACACGAATATATAATTTGGTGATTATAAATAGAAAATAATCGAAGTTTTTATAACATCAAAATTAAATTTCGATCTGGACTCGTCAGATTATTCTTTTCAAGTTTCAGGGGAAAGACCCCAAATACTCAACAACATCGAAAATCACTTAGAATTGCGTTTTTGGAGCTTTAATTTTTAAAAATTACGGGCCTTAATATTACAAAATATGGCCTTACTATTGCATTTTTAAGATTCGAGTTTCAGAAAATATTCGGGCAAGGGTCCCCATACCGCCTTTCTTTTATCACAAGCAATGGGTTTTCTTAAACAACACTTAGCCCCTGAATATAAAACATTGCTTAAAGTTTCCAGGGAAGGGCTTCAAATCCTCCCCTTCCCTTTAATCTTCAAAGTTCATCTAAAATTGTGTTTTTGAAATTTAAATTTTGAAAACTTGCAGGGAGAGTACGAATTAGCTACATTTTTTTTTTTAACAAAATCGATTAGAGATAGTCCCTGAGCTCCATCCCGTACTATAACTTCTATAAACATGGCCTATAATCACGTTTTTAAGGCTTCAATTTCTAGGAATTTCCACTGAGGCACCTATACTTTTTCTCCTCGTAGCATATGCAAAGAAAGTCTAAAATTGCATTTTTAAAAGTAAAAGTTTCAAAATTTTGACCGGACCCCACTTTCCTATCAGATCTTTTTTTTTTCAATGTGCTCCCCTCTAAAACTTTTTTCTGGTTACAGAATTCCAAGAAATTTGGTATGAACTAGATCAGAAGTTCCCAAAGTTCAGACCTTCGCGAACCACCTCCGGAAAAATTACGAACTTCGCGGACCCCCTACCCTCCCCCCCCCACACGAGCAAAAAATATATATATATATAATAATTTGATACAAGTTAATTCGACTTTTTTCTGAAATATTTTTATGTTTTTTTTCCTGTAAATTTAATTATTCATTGTTCTGTATATTTTTCAGAGCTCTTGTCTGGTTTTCATTTCTTACATTGTTATTTTGAGTTATGGAAGTAAAATCCTATTTTCATTTCAATAAGCATGTTATGCAACACATTTATAAAACACTAGTAGGGTAACGACCCCAGTAATTGGCACTTTAAGAGTTTGTCCTTAAACTTACCTCTGTTTTCATTACATAGAAAAAAATATTCACTTGAAAATAATTTTGTATCAAAGAATGCACATCTGTGCATCTACTTAGAACATGGAAGAAAACACTTCCTAATTATTTTCGACACTTTTATGTTGTGTGTTCTTTATCAATCTAAAAGGCAGTTAATGTTATCTCTTTCTCTCATGGAAGAAGCTTTCAATGACCTACTGGACATTTCACGGTATTTTGGACAATTATGTAGAGTCCTTAACATGACTTTTTTGCCATAACTTTTCAATATACTACATGATTAGTGCATTATTTTATTTCAAGTTTGTCTTACTAACACATAAACTCAAAATAATTTGCAAATCGGTGAAATAAATAGTTATGGCAAAAAAAATCATGTTGCAGACTTGACATTTGTCTGAAAACTGTGAAATGGTCCTACTACGACATCTGAGGATAAGGTCCTTTCTCTTCAGCTACTTTGTTTTAAAATCTGTCTGCATTGCATTCTTCTTTATTGTCCCTCAAATCCAAGTCTGATTTCTGTCATTTTCAGAACATGCTCTGCCATTCTAGAGGTGCATGCATTGGGTCTTAACGCAAGCATCTTATCACTTTTACATATCTTTTCAATATTTACTATTATATATTTCAATTAAAAAAAAAAAAATCAAGCCTGTCTAACCAACCCAAACTGTCATGGTAACCCGTTTTTCACAACAGAACACTGTCTTGAAATCCGGGGCCATATATAAGTTCAGGACTGAATAAGTGATGTGACATTTAAAGTGTCGTGAAATGCCAGGTGTTGCAATAACGAGGTTTAACAGTACCAGGATTGCATTTTTATTTTGGTATAGCAATGACCCCTGCAATGTTCCCACTCTAAGCTTTCATAAAGAAGTTAACATTTATAATTATTTTGATGAATTTGAAAATTGAAACTACAGGGTGACAAGAAATAACTTAAACACACATTATAAATTATAATTTTAATGTTGATGAAAATATTTAGACTAAAAAACAAAATTAACATGAATACATTATTTCGTCTACTATATTTATAAATTTTCAAAGTGGTTACCTTTATCCTTAATACAGAGCTTTAAACGTGTCACAAAATATTTGGCTATGGGATGCAACTCATTTACTGATATTTTACCTCATTTCTTGCATAAGGACTTCTTTAGGTTTGTCAAAGTCTTATGGGGTTTAGCAAATATCCTTGTCTCCAAGACATTCTTGCATAGTTAAATGGCGTCATCGACCCCTATCTAATGGTTTGGGGTGGGATATGTGCTGGTGGGAAAAATCACTTGTTTTTGTTGATCAAGGGATTAGGATTAATCAAGAAACATATCGCAAACTTATTTTGGAAGATGTTGTCTTACCTTGGTTGCAAAAACTCTTTAGAAACAATAGATGGACCTTCCAACAGGATTCCACATTTGCACACAGAGCTAAAGACTCAAGATTGGTGTAAGACATTTTCCGGATTTCATTGGAGCTCAAGAATGGCAACTGTATTCGCCAGATTTGAATCCAATTTATTATTCTATTTGATCCATCGTGGAGACAAGGGTATGTGCTAAGCCTCATAAAACTTTGGCATCCCTGAAGAAATTCTTATGCAAGGCATGGGATAAAATACCAGTGAATTGTGGCCTATAGCCAAATATTTTGTGACACGTTTAAAGCTGTATTAAGGCTAAAGGTAGCCACTTTGAAAATTTGTAAACATAGTACACAAAATAATTTATTCATATTAATTTTGAAGTTTGGTCATAATATTTTCATCAGTATTAAAGTTATGATGCATTATGTGCGTCGAAGTTATTTCTTGTCACCCTGTATTTATATGCTGCCAAATAAAATGCAAGGTGTATAGATTTGTAAGAACATAAAAATAAAAAAGGTTTCTTTTGCTGTGTAGTATACCCACCTAAGTGAATTTGATGCAGTAGGGTCATTTTATTTTATTTTATTTATTTATTTATTTATTTTTTGCATTTCATCAACAGAGTATCTTAAACCAGTGTAGACTCTGTTTGCCCTCTAGTGAAAGCACAGGGTAACATATATTCTTCCCGAGAATGAAATTTTGTATCAGCAATTGTAAAAAATATTAAGAGCCATTTCAAAGTTTTTGGTTATTTAATGGGAATTTAAAAAAAAATGTTGAATGTTGTTATGTAAAAACATAAAAAGAAAACTTGATTTTACCCTTGATTTTCCGGAAGTTTTCACACTATTTGGAAAAAACAGATTAAGATTCAAGAAATTCATTGATTTCTGAAGAGAATGGTATATGGCAAGTGACACAATATTAATTTTTAAAATTCAAGTGTCATGTCCCCTTTTTCCTGGAATTCATCCTAGAAAAAAAACTTCATTTATAAATTCAAAAAAAAAAAAAAAATGTATTGGGAAATGTTTACTATAATAAACCTCATTTTCACACCTTATTTGTTTTTAATTTGTATTAATTAAAAATCTTCTTCATTTATAGAGTAAAACAATCAAACATCAATCAGGCAACACATCTAACACTTGGGCACCAGTTTTCTGCAACAAGGCAGTACGAATACCAATTTTGTCCTCCGACAATTTTGGAACCAAAATGTTGGATAAGTCAGCTCCCCTTATATAGTGGCTTTACTTCACGGCACCTCTCACCAGTCCTTATGGCACTCACTTTGAGAACCCTTAGACTACATACTTTTTACTCCAAAGAAAGAAGCTAGTGACTCCAAAACACATCTGTGCAATTTTTCTTGCAAATTTCCAAAGTTTCATTGAACTTGTAGATGCATGTACATTAAATGATGTCTGGCAATCATAAAACAGGGAAACCAAGTTTCAATCTCATGAGTTGAAATCCGCAAAATTAATGATTTTTCATTCATTATTATTGTTTTACAATAATTGGGAAAAAGAAATCGTTAATGTAGGTTTTAAGGTGCAATGTATTGAAAAGAGTTGATCATAAATTTGAATTTATATGGAAACAGATTAAATTTATTTCTATTACAATTTTATCGAACATGCAGTTGAAAGGTGTCTACTTGGATATGTTGACAAATTTTTTTGAAGGGTTTGGAAAGCGTAACTTTTAAAAGGCAGTAGATGCATTTTAGGACAAGAAGCATATACTTGATCCCTAGAACTTATAGTTTAAAGAGGCACAACAGTAGAATTCGAAATTTACTACCCAATGAAGGATTTACTATATCGACTGTAAAGTTGTATTTACTGACAGCCAAAAATACATTCATTGTATTTGCAAGCCTCAATTATGTTGTGTTTTGTATGAACTCCCAGATATTTTTCCCCCACCAGAGTTATATGATTTAAAAGTATAATAATTCAGGCTAAATATGTACTTTGTAACTGAACTAACACCATGCAAGACAATTCATTAAAAATTTAATTATTATTTGAAGGATTTTCATAAGAGGCTTTTCAATCATAAAACTAATTAGTAAGTTAATTAAAGGGGTTTTTTAATTTTTGAATTTACTGTCCATTTTACCTTTAACATTACATTCAGTAGTAATTATTTTTAAAACCAATTATTTCAAACAACTTTTGAATATAACATTAAATGCACTTCACTTCTAAAAGTACATGAAATGGATCTCTCCTTGAGAGAGAGAGAGAGAGAACCTCAGATAACATTTAATAAACTCATTAAGACCATAAAAGTATTCAATATAGATGATGCATTCTTTTTGCTTGACAACAAGCAGAGGTGTGCATGGAGGGGGGAGGGACACCTGTTGGCTCGGGCCGAGCTTGAAGGGGGCGTAATGTTTTTAAAACTAGGGGTGAAATATAGGGGTAAACAATATGCATGGGGGCCTGGAAAAGTCATTTATGACAGGCCCCAATCTTTCTGTGCATGACCCTGACAATTAGCTAAATTTCTGCAGTAAAGTTTTAAATTTCCTCCAATCAAATGTCATTTTTTTAAAGCAAGGAGTATTGCTACTCAAGTCTGTAAAATACTACCACTTCAAATCATTTACTGTGCAATAAAATATAACTAATTTCTAAAATTTAGTTTCACTTTACTGAGCAATTATTTTTCATCACCCTGTAATACTCAAACATTGAGTGTTCCTTCTACCCCAACCCCTCATTTTAATTATGCATACTAATTTTAAAAAGTAATTCATAAATGCATATTTTTTTATTCATCTATTTATTATATATATATATATATATATATATGTTTTGTTTTGGAAAATTAAGAAAATGTTTTTCAGAATTGAAATGATTCTTTGAATGAAGACATAACACAGATTTAACAGTACATTTAAAGCTGTTTGTGTTGTTTTAATTTAATAAGAGAAAGAGTGGTCATGCAAACTTTTTATTACAACAAAAACATACTTGCTTTCAATTATACCTTTCAAAAATCAAAACTATCTCTTTATGTGGAGTGTGAGGAAACATATCTACAACAGCAGCTTGAACTGGATAAAATGGATTACCTCTGTAATTGTTAGAAGTAGGTCTGCAAAGGCTAGGGGAAAAGAATAAATTATAATAAGGAAAAATTTAAAAGTCACAATTAAAATAATCTTAACAAAGATGAAATGCTTACTCAATAAAATTCTTAAACGCTGCATTGGCATTGCATGAAATATAAATCAGTTTTTGTATTTTATCGGTCCCTCGAATGGCTTTTAGAACTTTTTCATCTAAACGGAAAAGATGAAATTTATTGAAACATTCAATATGTAGCAATAAATATTCAAATTACAATTTGTTATAATTCTTAATCAATCTGCACAGTAATCTAAATTTGCAGAAAATATTAGAAGACACATTCAAATTGTTCTGGAATAACGGAGTTAAACCAGGAGATAATATTTCTTTTTAACTTCACACCTGAACCTATATAATCCAACAAATATCGTAGAAACAATGCAAATTAAATTACAATATTATGCTGCATTTATTCATTTCAAGTTTTAGAACAACTAAATTTCAATATTTGTCTTTGTCGCAGGAAGTTTATTGAAGATATAGTTGGAAAAAAAATTGCAAGAAATATCAGAGCATTTGAGGAAATAGTCTCATTTCTTTTAGATAAAACGAAACAGAGACAGTTCATTTTCATGTTAAAGATATTTGAATTTTTTAAAGTACATATTTCCCCCAAACAGGCATTGAAACATTCTTTTTTAATTTGTAAAATTAAATTATGTTTTAGTACCTTAATTTTTAAATACATATTCATATACAGTTGGCTCTCTGTTTAACGAGGCTCTATTTGACGACTTTCCCTATTTAACGATGGTTTTTCACAGTCCCAGATGGACCACTACAGTGTTAAAAGCATTCTATTTTCTACTTTTTTTTTCTACTTAAGGACAATGTTTTGTGGTCCCTTTAAAGTCAAACAGTCGGTAAATAACGTACTCGCTCATAGTTAAGCTGATTTTCTGAAGCGTTTCATCGAAAAAATTGATAATCAAGCGAATATTTCCCAACCTGTATTGAATGGCAGAGAAGGTATAACCGAAATTGATCCTGATAAGGTTAATTGTAATAAGGCTTGGTAAACGTTTTGTAAAAGAGAGTTGGCAAGGATTAAGGTAATAACGGTGCTAATGCCCAGCAGCCTCGCAGCGTTTTACAGGGTTCATACACTTTTGGTTAAAAAAAGTTCCCTGACTTTTCCAGGTTTTCCAGGTTGTTTTTTAGAAAATTCCAGGTTACTCGCTTCATTAAAAATTTAAGTTTAAATAGTAATATTTTCAAAATAATTAAAATTGTTTAAAGTAGCAATGCAGAAGAACTGAAACTTCTCCCCTTAGATTTAAAAAAAAAAAAAAAAAAACTTAGATTTTTTTCCTTTGTTTTCTCTGTCAAAATTTTAAGTTTTTTTTAAACATTTTGTTCAAAATTGTTTTAATTTGTTTACTATTTGTTAAAAACAGAGTACTTTCAACTTATTTTAGGGTTTTTTTGCTGTCACGCGTAATATTATAGCGTTTTGCTGTAGTCCTGCAGCAACCTTTTAGCATCCGCTTTTGGTTTACAATACTTTTTATTTTCTTATAAGTAGGTTACACAAAACAAATTGAGCAAAATGCAAAGCTAAATTTTAGTATAAATATGGTTAACTTGTTGCATCAATTGGCATACCATGTAATGCATAGTAACAAAAATCAACATCCGCCGATCATAGGCCAATGCCAATAATCTTTTTTTTTTACATATTAAAGGGCGCTTACATTAAAATTTCAAATTTTCTTTTCCAGAAAGTATTAGTTAATTTTCAAAAATTCACAACTTTTTGCACATTTTAATGTTATTTTCAATGTTACTCATTGATATAAACATCCAATTCTGTTTCTGGAAGTTTAAGTCTATTTCCATTGTGCAAACGATCAAATATGGCGACAAAGTGAAAAATTTAAAATAATATGTAGATTTTTGGATTTGTAGTATAAAAGTAGTAATAAATAATTAATAATCCTTAAAAGGATACAATAAAAGCAAAATAGTCAGTATTTAGCACATAAGAATCTAAATCAATTAAAACAAAAAAATGTTATAAAGATTAAATTTTGCATTTTTCCAGAAAATAATTACAAATTATCCGGAAAAAAAGGCGGAATTTGTGTTGTTTTCAATAGTTTGCATTGCAATTAACATCCAATGCCGTTTTCGGGAACTTAGGCACTTAAAAAGTCTTGTGGACTTCCATCTTGGGAATGACCAAATATGGCGGCTATGCCCAAAAATAAGAAAGAACTTTTTTAATTTGTCGCTTGAAGACAATTAAAAAATAATTAATCTTCATGAAACTACAATTCATTGAAAAGTTTTTATCACATTTGCGTCCGAGGCAGTGAGGATAAGATTAAGTTTTAAGAACAAAATTTTTTATTTCTCAAGAAAATTATTTTAAATAACAATAGAAAAACAATTTGTAGACCATTTTTTGTTATTTTCATCAGTTTTCAATTAAAGAAAACATCCAATTCTGCTTTGTTTTTAGAAACTTAGGCATTTTAGGATCGTATCTACATCCATCTTGTGAATGACCAAAGATGGCGACTGCGTTTCACACGTAGCTGAAATGATTTTCCGATCAAAAAAAAAAAACTATTTTCCCCGATCGATCTTCCCATCTACAGGTTGTGCTTCCGAAGCAGTAAAATGTCTTCTCTCCTTTTGAGTTTGTACATAATTGCTGTTCACCTGATTTTTTTTCCCTTGGGAACTACTGAGAGCCAAAAATGGCGGCAGCTGAAGATTTTTTGGGTCGCCACTTTTTTCATTGCTTTAAAATTGTTACAATTTTTTTTAAATACATCGATAAAAATGAAGATTAGATCTCATAAAACCAAATTCCCCGGGAAAAAATTGGGAAAAGAAAAATTTTGGGGACACATTTGGAAAATTACCTGACATTTTTGACTATGTCATTTTCCATGATAATTCCAAGTTTTCCCGGAGCGTACGAACCCTGAACCGAATAGAATGTTGTGGCAACCCATCTAAAACTTTAGGCAGTAGAAAGAAATGCGTTCCCCTCACTGACTCCATGTAAGAAAATCTTCGATCTTTTGGCGCATTTTTCGTTGTGAAAAAAAAAAAAAAAAAAAAAAAAAAAAAAACGTTCATTTCTCGATCGCAGTTTTTAAGTGCCAGCGTCGGTTTAGATAAAAATTTACAATTTTTTTCGTGAAATCACAATAAAAACGAAGACTAGATCTCATGGTAGTTAATTCCTTGGGGGAAAAAATGGAAAAAAAATTTTTGGAGGACAAAATTTGAGAACTCCCTGACTTTTCCCTGACATTTTTGACAGTGTCATTTTCCCTGACAATTCCCGGTTTTCCCAGAATTCCCGGAGCGTACGAACCCTGGTTTTATAGCCTCGCAACGTTTTATTGTCTCGCTCTGTGCATAATTAATTGACGCTGTCACTTGCTCAGATAAGGAAAATAAACGAATGTTAATAATTAAATGTTTATAAACAGGAAAGGCTAAGCTTAATAGGATAGAAAACAACGCTAACATAAATAATAGATCGATTAAGCTATACCCATAGATTAATACGCCGTCACCATGCCCACCCACGCCCACCGACTGCAAAAAGAAACACTGTGTACAAAAAATGTTGTGTAAGAGGAAACATGCAAAACTGTAAATGAAAACGGTAAGCTAAAAAAGCAGTCAGAGACTTTGCACAAAACAAACTTACAGGATCTTTTTGTTAATAGAAAGGTTAGTGTAGAAAGAAGTGTTCGCTTTGGAGATGAAATAGGTGTGATTTCTTTTAAGATTTCTTGAAATTCAAATAGACAACGTAAAGTTCCTTGGCAGTTTTCTTCTGGGCTTAGAGGGTGTTGATTGAAGAACTCAGGTAAAGAAGCCAAGCGGTGTACACCCCGTGGGTGTACACCGCTTGGCTTCATAGTACGTACATAGAACTGTATTAAGTGTAGTTAAAAGAAGGACTTTCATGAGTCACACCATTACATTTTTTCACGGTAGACCATTCTACAGAAATTAAATCATGTTTCATATTCAGTGTTTGAAACAATTTCTTAATACATAAACAGACCTCATTATTATTAATTAAAATAATAATAAATTATTTATCAATAAGTCATAAAAAAATATAGCTGATTTATTGATTTACAGTATAGAATCAGTTGCTCCATTTCAAAGAGTATTTTTTAATGTGCATTTGAAGAAAAAAAAGGAATGAAAATCGCAAAGAGGGGGGGGGATAGATTTTTGACTGTCCTTCAAAATCTTTTCAAGTTCGCTACATAAAGTCTTTTTGAAAAATGTGCATGTTAGGAAATAAGAAAACACGCTAAGTAGCCCACAAAAAAAAAAAAAAAAAAAAGTCAATCAAATTAGTAACAAAACAAAATTATTCAATTATTCAAACTAAAGTCAGTAAGAAGAGGTAATATACAAACAGAAACATTTACTTCTTAGCATTCAATTACAATTATTTATTTATTGACTGATTGTAATGCAAATTAAATCTAAATACAGTCGAACCCGCTTAATGGAATAGCCATTTTGCCACGATAAAATATTCTAATAAGCGGGATATTCCAATAAACGGGATAAAAATAACACATTACATTGGATTGGTACATTGAAAATGTACTATATTAAGCGGGATATTCTTTTAACCGATATTCTAATAAGCGGGCTCGACTGTATATAGTTACATTTCTCAATTAAACTACTATGTGAGAAAATAACTTTAAGTCAAAAAAGATACAACTGCAAATTAGCATTTCATAACAAACATCATTTAACAGTTTTCTAAAATTGTTTTCTCTGAAATCAATTAGTTTCAAAAATAACTATCAATTCAAATCAATTAGTCTCATTTACCACAACTTTTTATTCATAAATTTTCATTAGGGCATAAAAAGATATTTATGGAAAAAATATGCTTCACAACTTTTTTTTTTTTTTTTAAATCAATATTTAGAGTATTAGTTATAAAAATTTGCAAGCAGTTGATGTGAAATTTGAAAAAAAAAAAGATTGAAAAGATTTGAAGAAAGAAAATGATTTATTTTTGCTTTCTCATGAATATACTGATAGCTCATTTTTATTTACAATCACTAACATGTCATTTTCAATGGCACAAGCAAAATTTACATCTGTACTACAATCAGTGTTTCTGCTATGGTCGCATTTTTCTCAAAATAGCAAAAACGCTATGTAAATTACGAAAATGAAGCAAGTTATTTTCGCTTTTTTGCACAGAAGTGAGAAAAAAAGGTTCCCCATTCCAAGAGAGGAAGCAACCATAGAAATATTGAACTTAATATTATCATAAACCTTAGCTAACATGTTGAAACTAGCATTAACAACAATACTTAGTCCTAATAGGCATTATGTTTCTCCCAATAATTGCTTTAATGGTGTCTTAAAAATCAAACTAACGTCCTCTTGATGCTAAGTACGTTTTAAAATTTTTTACTTCAAATTAAAAAGAATATATTAGCTACTATGTATTCATTTCTTTAAAAATGTCATGACCGAATTTTGAAAATTAAGCTTTCTACAGGACTACTGGAGATGAAACACATTGAGTCAGTATAAAGATATGTGAAACAACATATTCGTTAACCTTCGAAATTTTAGCATTTTACTAAAGCTTTTTTCCCAACTTTAGCTTTTTTGTTAAAGAATGTTCAAATTCAGCTTAAACCCTGCCTACAATGTTTAAATTTTTTAAAACTAAAATCAACAGAAAACTTGCAATGTCATTTGATTCCTCGGAAGTGTAAAAAAACAAGACAAGGTAAATTTTTTGCAAAACATTTTTTTATAACTAACAATGACAATTAGTAATCAAACATTTTGTAAAACAAGGGATAAAATAATGTTATAAATATAAGTTTAACATTGCAAATTGTTTAAATAAACATTAAAAAGTGCTTACGCAAACCAGCTCTAGGGGGATCTACAACAGCAATAATTTCATCAGAATCACAATCCTTGATTGCATTTAAAATTACATCTTCAGCTTTTCCACACATGAATTGAACATTAGATAGATCTGCAGAGAGTACAAAAACATTTTTAAAAATACTAGAAATTTTAATATATTGGGTACGACTATACTTTTACATTATTTGATTTTAAAAGAAACACTGAAACTGCGGTAACTCGACTATCCCAATAACTGATTTTTCTTATGGTTGGCCCAATGCGAATCTCAATGGGCAAAAACTTCTCTAACTTGACACACATTTGCAGTAATCCCTATAAGTCGACATCCAATTGCTATTCAAGTCCAAATATTGCTATTAACATTCCTTAATATTGAAGAAATTACTCTTTGAAATTATTTTATTTTCCTCAGAATTTTATGCTGTGGCTTCTTGGCAAATCAATACTTTACACGTGAACTCTTTTAGAGAATTCCAGGTGAGTAAGCAACCAAACTCTGTTCCGTTACTACAATACTAAAAGGGTAGATAAATATACCCAGGGGAGCCCTCTAGAGAAAGAAGACGTCATGACATGTTTTTCAAGCAAGTTTGAGCAAGACATTTTATCTCTTACAGACCTGACTGACTCACAAAAAGGTTTTTACCTCTTTTCAAAAATTAAGGATTTATTCCTCACCAGGTATTCAAATAATAGTTGAATGTTTTTTTTTTTTTTCAGTAAGTTACCGTCCTATAGCCAGGGCTCAGGGAGAAATCTTTATATATTAATAGGTAAGCTGTGTTCTTTCGGTACCGATTCCTCCTCTGTTGGTGAACCGATTTCCTTCATTCTTTTTTGGTTAGTAGCTATTACGGAGTTTTAGTATTATTAATAAAAATTTTTGAAATTGAGAACGCTAATTAACAGAAATATTAATAAAAAATGCATTTTCCTCCTAAATGGCTCTTTCTACGTGAACGGATGGTCCAATTTTTTTTTATTTTGATATTGTTGGAAAGATCTTTAAAAAATACACCTAAAGAAAAAATTGTCAGGGCGCCCAAGGTCCAATAACCTAAATCCACTAGAAAAAAGTTATAAGCGTTTTTTAGCTAGCAAAACTCAAAAATTTTAATTTTACCCCTTTTCCATTGTTGAAATTCATTGTTGGAAGCGTGAAACATCAAGTTTTAATTCATTTTTTAAACCGCTTTTTCTTCACAAGAAATGCATTTTAGTGCTGTGAGCTTGGTATAGTTGGAAAGCTCGTGAAAACTACTTCTGAAAACATTTACCCCTTGTTTACGGCAAAAAAAAAGGGGAACCCGCTAAGATGACTAGAAAGGGATCTAGAAGCAATAAGTTAGCAAAAATTCATTTTTATTTGATTTTTCCCGCAACTAAGTTAGCGTGAAGAAATTGCTAGATAATATGTGTTGCCATTTCTCGCTTGACTGTAAAGAAATGCAATTCTTGCATTTTTTTTTATTATTGAGACTTTTTGGGTAACTATGGGCGTTAAAAATATTTTCATTTTGATTGTGTTTTTGCAATTTTAATATTTAAATAAATCATTTTACAGAGTGAGGGAGGGAGGGAGGACTTTCAGTTTTGATAAACTTACCTTTTTCTTACAATAATACCTGCATTTGCTATCGCCAGCAACAAATCTCAAGATGAAACTTTTGATAAAATTGGCGTATTATTACGACGTCCAGTGCTTTCGCATGAACAATTATGTTGCCACAAGTAGAATTTGTTCATTTGACTGTTGAAAATTTTATATTTCTGACGGCAACGGTCATGCCTACTTTTACAAATAATATTGTTTATCCGGAAGTTTTACGTATTAAAGGAATTTTACCGTATCATTTCATTCAGAAAGACTTCCATAATTGTGAAATTGTGAATTTTATCCATTGGTGTAAAATTTTTGGCACCAAAATTCTAGCGCGAGAAATATTTTTCTTTTTCATTCGTAACAAAAAAAAGAGTTGAGAAATGTCTATTTGCAAGGAACTAACTAAGAATAAAGTCTGTCTTTAAGGTGGGGTTCATTAAATTAACCGTTTGTAACAAGGGGGAGGAAATAAATGACAAGAGGGACATACAATGGAGAAAATGTGACATCAAGCCTTATTTTTTTTGATAAGAAAGTTTACTAAAAACAGTATAACATGTGGCAAAAAGAACAGGGAGCATGGTGAAGTGTGAAACTTTGTGACAAAGGGGAGAGGGGTCAAAAATTTTGAAAAGTGCATTAGTCAGTTATTTCTTAAACCGTAAACATATCATAAAAACGATTTTTTTTAAATAAAATTGCACTATTATTAAGAAGTTCAGTGTTTTTGAATGAACAATTTTTAATGTAATAAAAAAATATCATTTGTTCCTTTGTCTGTTTGAAATTTTATTTCTAATGGAAGAGGTCAAGGCAACTTACTCAATAATATTAAACTTTTTAGATGAAATATTGTTCATGAAGAAGTTTTACTTATAATCTGAGTTTTGCAGCATCATTTCATTCGGGAAGAATTTGATAATTGGGAAATTGGCACTCTTCATTTATTGGCGTCAAATTTTTGGCACCAATTGCAGTGCGAGAAATGTTTTTTCTTCGCATGCGTAAACAAAGAGTAGGAAAATATATATTTCCATACGGTTACCACAAAGCAGGGGCTGTCCATGAATGAAGTCCCGCTTTAAGGTGGGGTTCATGAAATAGTAAAAGTTTGTGACTAGGGAGAGGAAAGAAATGACGAGGGACATACAATAGAATGTGACAACAAGTCTTTTTTAACAAGAACATTTATGAAAAACGGAGTGACATGTGACAAAAGGAAGAGGGGTATGGTGAACTGCGAAACTTTGACAAAGAGGGGAGAGGATCGAAAATGTTGAAAAGTGTGACATAAGTTATGCACCGCCCTCAACCATAAACAAATCTCAAAAATGACCTTTTTTTAAAAATTGTACTATTATTGCGACGTCCAGTGTTTTCAAATGGACAGTTATATGTTGCCACAAGTAGAGTTTGTTCATTTGATACTTGGAAATTATATTTCTAATGACAAAGAAGCTACTTACTCAGTAATAGTAGACGTTTTATAAGTAATATTGTTAACACAGAAGTTTTTCGTATAAACTGAGTTTTGATGCTTCATTTCATACAGGAATATTTCGAAAATTGTATTATTGACAATTTTTATCCATTGACAACAAATTTTTTGTTTCCAATGCCAGCACAAAAAATGCTTTTCCTTTGCATACGTAAACAAAGGGTAAGGAAGTATCTATTTGCATAACATTAGCACAAAACAACATGGTATCCAAAATAAAATTAATCAAGCCAAGAATTTGACGACCACACCAATTTCCTAATGTGGCTGTTTTCTTCAGTCAAAAGTACTACTTTTAGTCACTGAAATTGATAGAATAAGCAAAAGAAATAACGTGGAGTCAGAAAAACTTTTGTTTTCTCGACAGTTATTTTCTTATTTATATTTCAAACGTTCGATTTTGGAATTAAAGCGTGATCTTTATGACGTTACAAGAGATGTACTTTGGCACGCTACTTCATTGCCGTGCTAAAAGTTTACGCTTTGCTGTCAACCGCAATTCCACGCTATTATAATTTGCACTGTGCGCTAATGGCATCAGTGAATGGCATTTCATCGCTTTTGATGCTATGTGCAGAAGCGTAAAAACTGAATTTCAATTTGTGCACCAATTAAAATAATTGTTAAAAAATATTAAATTTTTAAAAAAATATTTAAAAAATGGTTAAAACCCGTGTTTCTAAGCTTACTCTTTCAGAAAAAACACTTTAAACATTTCGAAAACGACCCCATTATAGAAATATCCCTTTTCATCCATATATTTTGAGATTAACAGACAAAAAGCAAAATTGAAATAAATTATTACCTTTTGTTATTGTGTGTACGTACAAAAATTGTATGTTTCCAGATATGCAGTAAACAAGAGTAAAAGTAGAAATAAAAATGTTGGGAATAGTTGAATTCATACAAGGTTTCTCAAATATTCATTAATGAATATGGTCAAATTTTGACCACTGGGCGAATGTACCGGCAGTGTATATATAATACACCGCCAGCTCACTCATTCATTTGAGGACTGCAGTTTCGTGCTTATTAGCACTCATCAGCCCGGAATAAGAAGTGACTGAGCTGGAGGTGGAAAACCTATTAAGAGAGCGAAGATAGCCAAACAAACTGGTAGTTAATATAAAATTAGCACAGACCAGACAAGTGACCGAAAGAATGGTTCAGTTCGGCTCAAAGATTGAAGGCAAGGCATGGTTTTCAGTAAGTTACTGCCCTATAGCCAGGGCTAAGGCAGAAATACATAAAGTACACTGCCGGCTCAGTCATTCAATGATGAGCTAATGGTGTTGATGATCAATTTCATTCAATTCCAGGAATGACTGAGCTGGAGGTGCATTTTATGTAATAGTTGAATTTATTATGTGCTTTTCAAAAAAAAGAAAAGAAATAAAAATTCATTTACTGGAATTCATTTTCATAATGTGAATGTTAAGCATTAGTAAGAGTGATACAGAAACTCTATAGAAATTAAAATTATGGAACCTCAGTAAGTTGACATTTTCATGGGAAGGGTGGAGGGTGGGGTTCCCTTGGGTGTCGAGTTATCGAGGTTTCACTGTACATGGAAACTTACTATTCTTTTCTGCATTTAATCTAGCATTTTCCACAGCTTCAGGACACATTTCAATGCCTATCACTTTAGCACCAGCCTAAAAACAAATTATTTACAGTATTTTAAAAAGATTATAAAATACATTGCTTTGTTCATAGATTTTGCTTCCAAATCAGTTTCTTTAATGATATGATGAAAAATAAAACAGACCACAATATGACATGCAATTACTGGTAATAATACTGGCGTTAAAACTAAGAAATGTTGAGTCAGTGGTAAATTTTGCTAATAAAATACAATATGTAACCAAAAATATTAAAAATTTTTTTTAATTAACACTTTTTTTAAGATTTCTTGAGAAACAAGAGACAAAATATTCTGTAACTTTTGTCCCAGAAAAAGTTGTTTTTGTTGAAGTGTACGCTTCATCTGACATTTTCCTACAAAAAATTAAATCACCCATGAATTTAGGAGGCCAACAAAAAATTAAAGAAACAAAAATTGCTTTTTGATCACCCTTCATCATGAATAGCTGAAAAAAGGCTGTTAGCTTCAGAAATTATTTTATTTTTTTACATACAGTCTTTTTTGGACTTTTGTAAAATTTTAGCATTTATTCATGAAGTTTGAACTGAATTATAATGTTACTAAATGTGAAAGTGACGGAAGATTTCAACAGAACTAAATAAATAGGAATATCTAACAGAAATCAAATGATTTGCTTTACTCAATAAGACGATGATATCAAACAGCACTTCTCTTGTTTCTCACCTTTTAGTGTTTTTGCCGTAGTCAGGTTTCAGTTTGCTTACGTTTGACGAGCACGATCGGTAGCGAGCGGTTGGTTAATCACGTGACAGCAATGAAATCAGCGGTTACTAACCGGTTCTTCAAGAATCAATGCTTCATCGAACGCTTTCGGTTGATCCCGGGTTACTTGCGCAGACATGACACAGACGAATAACACGCCGATGAAAAATACATATAACTGGTCAAAAATGTCACATGGTTCCATCAACAAATCAACCAGCTAGAGTTGCGGTCAACCAGTAGATCAAACGGTGAGGCTTATAAAACGACTTCAGAAGAAACCGGTTACTCACCGATCGACCGGTGAGGTTCGTCCAATGCAAGCTTTGTTATTCATTAACCGGTTTGAAAGAGTGTACCCTTAAAGGTGTGCACGGAGGCAAAAAAAAATTTTGTAGTTACTGGTTCATTGGACGAGTGAGTTATTTTTCTAAATTTCTACCCTTAATAGTGTATGGGCAACAAAGGCCGAAACTTTAAAGAGCATGCGAAAGAAAGCTATATAAAAGCAAAAAAATGCAATGATTTGGCTTAAAATAATGTCTGGGATATTTTTTTTTAAATCTAGCAATTTATATTTTAACTTCTATTAAAATATACTTTCGAAGTTAATAAACATAAGGAATCGAATACTAAATTCGAATAATAATAACAATAATACATATGACATTTTGGTAAACACCTTACCTTTGCCAAACAAAGGCTTATTGTGCCAGTGCCACAACAAATATCTAAAACAGACACAGAGGAATTAGGCTTTACAAAATCTGTAACCATTGAGTATAAAATTTCTGTTGCAGGAACGTTGACTTGGAAAAACGCTTCAGGACTCACTTGAAATTTCATCCCTAATAAAGTTTCTTCAAGAAACTAGAAGAGAAATAAGATGTGGTATAAAAATATTTTACTCAACAGTAAATGAAGACATAAATCATCTAGACAAAAATAATTAAGAAAGAATTGATTACGGTAAAATTTTTCCAGAAGTTAAACTGATTTTAACGGAACAAATTTAAACTGACTTTTCCAATAGTTTAAATTTTGTTCCAACTGTTTGAAAATAATATAAAATTTTGAGAAACTAACACAACAACATATATTTTCAATCAGAATTCATTAAAGCATGCATTACATTGTTTTAAAGTATTAAAATAAAACAAGCTGATGTGTACATCACATGACTTCCTTTTACTCCAATTTAATGTCATTTCCTCATTATTGGCAATTTTAATGTGATTCAAAAGTTTACTTTCTAAATATCACCAACAGTGGCCAAATTGAAACAGATTTTTTAAAAGAAAATCGCCAAATTTGTCCCCAAGTTGGAGACCAAAAGACTGGCGATATATCACCAAGTGTCCGCCAAATTATGACACCAGTTGATTTTACATCGAAATTAATAATGATTTCCTCCCAAAAAGAAGCTATAGACCCCTTTAGAAACACCCGAATGCAACCAAAAGGGGAGGTGCACAACTAGACACCACTAGGAGTCTACAAAAAATTAAACTTTCTAGTCGAAAAAAAACTCAACATTCATTCGGGGGTGAGTAAAATAGAAATTAAGGTTGATTTTTGGGTGAAATTTTTTTTGCGAATGCAATACTTCCGTTTTTGTAAAAGGACGTAAAAAGAAATAATAAAAGTAAACATTTCTGAATATATCATAAATAGAACATGTATTGGCAGTTAAACAGCAACAAACATTTGTAGCTATATGAAGTTCTACATTAGAGCTAAGAGTATGTTAAAAAACACATTGCAATCAGATATGATAGATGATGTGAGTTTATATTCTATTTACCAATCACAACTACAGTACTAAAGATAATTTATCCAGGGGTCAGAAAAAATTCTTTTTTTTTTTTTTTTTTTTTTTGTAGCGTACTGTAACTACAACTACTTTATCACAAATGCAGTTAACTACAACTACAAACTACTTTTGAAATGTAGTCGCTACTTTGCTACTTTTTTAAAAATAAATAAATAAAAAGATTACACATACACACCGTATGAGGATTGAACAAAAAAGTTCAAAAAGTGATTTAGATTATTAATTAATAATTTTGCTCATTTGAGCATGGAATATTACGAAGAATTATTTATTCTTTCTTTCCTTTACTGAGCTGATTTGTCATTCCAAATATTTTTTTAACATTTTTGCGAATATTCGCTGCAAGAAAGGATTTAAAAGTTGAAAGAATGTAACCTTCAAATTTTTAATCTTTCCTGACAGTGAATATTTAATACAAAACATGCAACTCAGCTACTTAAAAATGCAAATAGATGCAGTCATAATTTGATTTAAATTTTACATAGACATACATTTAATACATAAAATTGATTAAGATGATGAAAAACATCTTTTAAATGAAAGAGAAAAACTTTATTATTATTATTTTTTTTTTGAGTTAATTTTTAGAACTTATATTTTGTTGGAACTAATTAATTGCTTTTGAGCTTCAAGCTAGGGGTCTAAATCTGGATACCATCTAATTTCTTACGACACTGATTAAATGAAATAAAAGCATCTTTCAATTTTACTAAATAACCTCAAAAACTTACAATATTTAATAATTTACTTTTATTATGTTAATATATCAACACTCAATCAGTAAAAATGAAAAAATAAAGAAATGGGAAAAATTTTCTCAAACGGTACTAGCACAGTGGAGCATCAAAAATCTGCACAAATTGGGAGAAGTGGTTGTGCGGATTTTTGAATTTGCGGATTTCAGGTCACTAAGGAAATAGGTTCGGAGTTGTACCTTTAAATTGGAAAAATAAAGACAACAAGGAATAAAAATATAATAGTTACAGTTATTTACATTATTTAATATATACAAGTTTACAAATCATTAGCTAGTTACATTTTGAAAATATTTCAGAAATTGTAGCTTGTTTCATATTTTTTGATAGTTTAAGCGTAAGTCTTGGTCGTATGTTGTACAGCATTAGGAGTTCTTGCTCCGACACAATATCTTGTTGTTTTAAAATACTTGTATCGGAGAGGAGAGACTTAGTCATTCAACTCCGCTACAGGTCATCTTGCAGTCATTGCGTCAAATGTAAAGTAACGCAAACCATTTTGCTGATGAGTGTAATAGCGTTGGGATCATTTATTTATCCAGTGATTTAGAGCTTAACGGTACGAAATTCGATAGCGGCGGATTATTGCTCGAAAAAATAGCAGTTTTACGTTCGCAAAAATGATTATCTGGCAAAATTAAGTTTTGGGGAAAATTGACGCGGATTTTGGATGTTGGCGGATTTCAGGGTGGCGGATTTTTGATGCTCCACTGTATTTATAATCAAATATTTCCAAATATCCGAAAAATAAAACATACCTAAGAATGCTAGAATGTGCAATTTGAAACTGCAGTGGACGCGCGTTACAAAATGATTCGATTTATGGGAAACGGCTAAATAGTGAGTTTTTTTCGAGTAATAAATTTTGGAACTAACACACATTCCTCACCTGCAACATGAAAATCTTTGGAAGCGAATAGCGGGGCTTAGGTATAACCTTTCTTATTGAGAACTAAATATTTGTGTCAGGAATGGACTTTTCTTTTAGCATCACTGAAAGTGGAAGTTCTCCACACAGTACTAGTCAAAGCATCACTTTGTTAATGTACAAACAGCCATTCCCCATCTTTTTCATTCTAAATATGAAGTTGATGAAACATAATTTCACATAAGCTGGCTGTTTATCTCAAGTTTAAAAATGGAAGGAAAAATAGAAAGTTTCTGAGTACTAAAGAAATGCAAAGATTTTCGATACGCTTGAACAACTAAAAAGTGTGTCGAATATAATTACTATATTTAATGTAGAGTATTATAGTAGTGCTGCATTTTATTATTGCTACATACTATACGAACTATACTGTTTCATTTTTTGTCATTCTCTTCCATTGGTTTTGTGCGTCCTATCTGTATTTTTATTCAGTAACACAGTTTTTTTTTTAACACAGTCAAATTTCAGTACTTTATGTTTAAATTTGGTAATATTAAGTTAAGAAATGGGTTAAAATGGTTTAAGGAGTGTTTTCAAATGTCTAAAATGATTAGTATGTTCATAAAAAATCGTATAGATAAATATCCTTTTCACAAAACGCGAAATTTCAACCTAACGTAAGTTGAGATTCGACTGTATATGAGGATGACATTGATAAAGAAAGCTTTCTGCTTAACAGGCAAAGTTTGCATGAATTTAAAAATTTCCGTTATCATACATTTCTACAACACTAATATTTATTGTTAGCGGTCCAGGGCATTCAATATCATCCTCTTCTATAACATTTACAGTAGCTTCCATATTAAGTGAATATTGGCACAATAATATCATTAACATCTGAACTGTTCATCCACGGAACATTCTCTGCTGCCAGAAAACAAACACAGTACTAAATTGGCAGTTATCGCTTATTCTTTTCTTTCTAAGCCATGCTTTATTCAAGGCGAATATTGGGGAAATGTGAAAATTTCGATGCCAAATAAACTAAATGGCGTCAAATAGATAGAATGTATGGCATCAAGAAATATGTCTGAGGTCAGCTCGTATTTTTCAGTCTTACGAATCTGATTGGTGCGAGTTTTACTCGCGTAAGACTTGCACCACTCAAATTTGTTTGAAACTTTGTTTCTTTTTCTCCTTTTTTTTTTTTGAAACTTTATTTAAAAGTAGTTTCTACAAATCGTTACAAACTACCTTTTTTTTGTATCAAACTACTCGATATTCTACTTTTTTTAAGGAGTAGTGCGCTACACTACAAACTACTAAAAAATGTAGCTACTACAGTAGCATCGCTTCTTGTAACACGCTACTTTCAACCACTGAATTTACCTATCAATATTTACCTTATCTACCTAGATAGAAATCTAATGAATTTCAAGCATATCTAAACTCAGAAATTAAATGATTTCTTTAATAAAAGAAACCGATAGTTGTTACCTTAGAACCCATTAAATGTGTCAATTTTGGAACTTCATCATTAGAACTTCTTTTGGTAAATAACTGGAAATAGACAGATGTTACACCACACATTCTTCCAAGTCCAACTTCAAAGTATTCCTTTAACTTTTTCTTTTCTTCCTCCAACTCATTCTAGAATTTGATAAAAATTACTTACTTGAAACTTTTTAGCATCAATAATACCAAAAACAACTATGCATCTTCAATGTATGATTATGCAGGTAAAAAGAAATGAAAATTATACAGATATTTTTTTAATTCTTTTTTTTTTAAACTATTTTAAATGAGAAATAGATACTCTACACAATAACAAGAAACTCTTCAAAATGTGAGATCAATCCCATGCAACTTTCAAGTCTGACTGCGAAGAGTTGGCCCTTGACTCCGCCTTGTTTCAGAAGTGTCCATTTTTGTGAAAGGGCAATATGGAGAGGAAAGTTGAAAACGGAATTTTCAAGTGTGTCGTTGGTTCTAAAGCTCCAATATGTCACCTTGGAATTTAAGAAATTAGCCAAAAAGGAAAACATTTTAATTTTGTGCAGTCAAGGGACATGTCTCATTGAACAGGTCACAGGCTATGCAAAGGAGTGGGTTTTGGTTTTACTTCTTTCAGCCGCCATTGGTCAGTGCTAACAATGGCTCCTATAATTAATATCAATTGCAAATTGACGAGAGTAAGGTTGAAATCAAGAATACAAAACTTGTCATTTTTACATTTTTTCCAGCTCAATGCAGTTATTGTTGCAACTTAAACCTTTCAGGTCAAAATAATCACAAAGGGAAATATAGTAACATATTTTCTTTCATATCACCAAAAATATGCTAGACTTCAAAATATGGCACATGTCTCTTCTTAATTCTTTACCTATTTTAAGAAATACTCTATTTCTCAAATGATTGACAAGGGTCATGTGTTTGTGGTCAGACTATACTTATTTATGTGTTATCGATACAGACAAAGCATTAAAAAAAAGTAATTTTTTCTTACTTGTGATAAATCTTGAGGGTGCATAACTACAATTAGTAGTACATCTTCATTATTTGATGTTCTAACTGTCAGTTGTCTCCAAAATCCTTCATGATTTTCTGGATTGAACACATCTCTTGGAGATGACCGGATATACTCTTGGAAACTCTATTTGCATTTAAAAAAAAATTCTTCAATGAAAATTCAAGTTTTTAGCTTTTGAAATAATTGAAATATTTACAGAATGCAAAAAGAAAACCTCTATAATAGCATGAATTTTTTTCACAAAGTATGTACAGTGGAGCATCAAAAATCCGCACAAATTGGGAGAAGTGGTTGTGCGGATTTTTGAATTTGCGGATTTCAAGTCACTAAGGAAATAGGTGGGAGTTGTACCTTTAAATTGGAAAAATAAAAACAACAAGGAATAAAAATATAATAGTTACAGTTATTTACATTAATATATACAAGTTTACAAATCATTAGCTAGTTACATTTTGAAAACATTTCAGAAATTGTAGCTTGTTTCATATTTTTTGATAGTTTAAGCTTAAGTCTTGTTTGTATGTTGTACAGCATTAGGAGTTCTTGCTGCGACACAATATCTTGTTGTTTTAAAATACTTGTATCGGAGAGGAGAGACTTAGTCATTCAACTCCGCTACATGTCATCTTGCAGTCATTACGTCGAATGTAAAGTAACGCAAACCATTTTGCTGATGAGTGTAACAGCGTTGGGATCATTTATTTATCCAGTGATTTAGAGCTTAATGGTACGAAATTCGATAGCGGCGGATTATTGCTCGAAAAAATAGCAGTTTTACGTTCGCAAAAATGATTATCTGGCAAAATTAAGTTTTGGGGAAAATTGACGCGGATTTTGAATGTTGGCGGATTTCAGGGTGGCGAATTTTTGATGCTTCACTGTATTAAGTGCTGGCATGTTCTCAAAAAAAAAAAAAAAAAAAGATAGAAAGAAAAGAAAAAGATAAAAAGAATTTTAAGAATGAGTATTTGCATTATTTGAATTTTAGCAAGTGATTGATGAAAATGACTGTAAATTTCTTTCCTTGATGTACGTTATTAGACAGATAACACGGTTGAGCTTCAAGGTGAAATTAGAATAAATTATCAGATTATCATTATGAATTAGTTTTGCAACAAGTACTGATGACAGAAAGAGTTGTAACTACTGCCTCTTAGTGAAAATAATACACTATACTTACGTAGGGCTGCTAGTCTAATCTGCGAAAAATATTAGGCTATTTGTAATGCCATCATGTTGTTGAGATTGTTGTAGCTCTTAACCTATACAGTGAAACCTGTGTATAACTATACTGTCTGTAACAATAACCTGGCTATTTTTTTTTTTTTTTTGGCCCCAGCAAAATGTCAGCATGAATAATCAAACTGCCTATAATGATAACCTGTCTTATTACGATATTTTTTTTTTCTGTCCCAACAGTATCGTTGTATACAGGTTTTACTATATACAGTAAACTCCCAATTATCCAGGGAATTGGGTGGCATAAGTGCTGCGGATAACAAAACTCGCAGATAAACTGCTAAAAGGCAAAAATGAGGGTCAAATAAGGTAAAAGTTGATTTTCCTCAAAACTTTAGCTGTATTGATGCATAATACTTTCTCCAAATGGTGACAATATATACAGTACAGTAAAAGAATTTTCATATTTTTGCACGACAGATCTTAACATCAATAAAGAACAAGCGTATGAATGATGAAGAAAGCACAATGAATAAATGAATGAATAAAACAATAAAAAATTGGAGTTTATTCACAATTTTCCAAAAAAAAAAAAACAGCCATTGGTATTTAGTTTTTGATGCAAAAACACATGTTCCTGATTGTTCATTGCCTTGCGGATAATCCGCTCCTGGATAATCGGGAGTTTACTGCATAGATATCTTTTTTTTCATAATGACTTTAAATGATCATGGCATTAACAGGGTATATGCATAGAATTGAAAATTCTCCTTTTTAAACAATTTTGCTACAAGGAGCCTATCTATATGGTATAGTTAGGCAGGGATGATGCTTTTATATTACTTATAAAATTTTTAAATACACGAACAAATAATAAAGCTCCATTTTTACCACAGAAGAGTATATTTGAGGTATAAAATGCATCTCAAGAGACTGTTAATATAGAGCAAAGGAGTTTAAAATATACTTTAAGGTACGACAAAACAGCATTTGAGACTGAGAAGCAACGGGATGTAAGTGACAAAATTAAAAATTTGGAGATAACCAGTACAAATAGTAGGTGAACCTCTCATACCTCTCATCCGTCTTAAAAGAAGGGATAGTACTAGCAGCCCTGGTAAGTGCTGCTGAAAAGCATGCACGGGTGCAAGTTTGATGATGTGTTCAAGACGGAAAATTTTTTTAGGCCCCCTCCCCCCTCAAGCATGTGTGCGTAAGGAAAAATTAATGTATATAAATGTTGGAGATTTTAATTATGCCAGTTTTGGAATCTGTTTGATTTGAATTTTAAGCTTTTGACTTTTCTAACAATATGAACTTAATTTAAATTGTAACATTCAAGCATTTTGATATTGTAATTCCAAAAACCTAAAAACTGCCAATAATTTTTTTTTTAATTGAAGTCCAAAAAACTCAATGGTAGGCCATTTTGGTAAAGTTCAGGGAAAGAAGGGGTTCTCTTACATCAAGTTTTTCAAACTGATAGTCCCAAAATCTGACAATATTGGGCGACCTTCAAAATTATTAGAGAAAGAGGGGGGGGGGCACTCTGGACTCTCCCCAAAATTGAAGCTTTGAGGGGTGCCCATTTTAATTAAAAATGAAACGGTACTCCATCTTTCATAACGTTTATACGCTTTTTGAATGCATTATCGAAGGGATGGAATTCAGGAATTCTCCTTCAGCAATATTTCGAAATTGAAGTTCCATAAACGCAATTTTAGACGATGCTAGACAATGTAAGGGGTAAAAGAGTTCGGAGCTCCCCGCCATTAGTTTTTTGCTAATAGTAAACATTTTTATTGCAGCAGTAAAGTCGCTTGGGACATAAGATTTTCACTTTTGCAACATATATCATTTATGATCAGAAAATCTACCCAAGGTAGCACCAACAAACCAGAAAAGAAGGAAAGGTGGGGGAAGGGTATGCAGGGGTCTGTCCAGGATTTTTCACTAGGTCCGTTTTTGTGAAAAATCAATTATTTTTGTGAAAAATCAAATTTTGCAAAAAAAAAAAAAAAAAAAATTTGTAAAAACGAGATTTTTGGATTTTGAGATGGCGCAAGCTGCATCATTGACACTTAAAGTTGAGTGTTTCCCCTCTTTTCTGTTGAGAATATCATTCTTGATTGTTTTTCGAGTATTGGGGTATGGGAGCGCGGCATCGCTTTCTGGGAGATGGGCACCCCTCAAGTATCAATATTTATCTACCATTCTACATCACGTTAAATTATACTAGAAATGTTATTTGTATAGTATTTAAAATAACTGTAAGAAAAAAAATTCAGGCAGGTTCAGCATTTAACTTTTTAACCCAAGACACTGTTTAAGAGCAGAGTTTCGTTTAAACCTTATAAACTCTGTGATTTTTACAAAAATAAAAAAAATATTTTATTTGTTTACCTCTTAACTAAGGGTACTAAACATCGAAAATTCGAAAAATCAGATTTCCACAGCGGATGCAAAGAGATTGCAATCCTTAAAGTGAAGGCATTGAAAGTATAAAAACGGCTTGTAAAATAAATTTTTTTTGATAAAATTATTTTTGAATTGCATTTTAGAGTCCTATGATAAACATATCATAAATATCTGGACACAGCGGAAGGAAAAATAAATAAATAAATAAAATAAAAAATAAACCATCGATTCAGCATTTTAATTATTGACTCATAAAAGAAAATGGAATTCCACTTTAAAAACTTGAAATAAGCTTTGTTACAAAAATAAAGAGACTTTTCATTTATTTGCATCCTAATAAAGCGAAGTTATTGGCTTGAAAAAAAGAACAAAATATAATTCTCATATCGGATGTAAAAAGATTGCGTTTTTCAAAATGTAGGCATCTATAGAAAAAAAAACGGTAAATAAAAGTTTATTTAAAGTTAATTATCCTTTTTAGCATCGAAAAACCAAACCCATATAACTTTCTCCCAAAATAAGTTTAACATTGCACCACCAGACACTAAGTGGCGATAAACAGTTAAACATCGCACCACCAGACGCAAAGTGGCGATAAGTTTGAATTTTGTAACCCTATCTGAAGCGATCACATCCCCCCTCAATCCTACACTCCTTTTTAGTTCTAAGTTCTTTTCACTGTACATTATTGAAGATTAAATCATGAGTGGGGAGAAAAGTGCTTACTACGCCTATTCAGCGAATGTTGACGCTTTTCAAAGAAGTTTACAACAACATCGCTGCATAAAACAAACAAGCAAAATTAAAAACCAAACTGACTTTCGGCTGTTAATTTCTTTCAAAGAAACCAACAACAGGCATTATATTTATTGGCCGTAGTGATTATTTATGGCTTGCAGAAGCATCACAAGAGTGCCGATTTTTTTTTGCTTTTGCAAAATTAGTTGATTTTGTACAAGTTGATTCCTCTAATTTAACCTTAAAAAAGGTTCCAAACATTATCGTTTTTATACAGGAAATATGCTGTATTATTTTATTTTGAGATTTGCTCTTTCAATAAACAATTTGTGAAAGATCCGTTTTTGTTTATCAGAATTTTGTGAAGGGTCTATTTTGGTTGATAGGGATTTTGTGAAAGGTCCGTTTTAGTTGATCGGATTTTTGTGAAGGGTCCGTTAACGGACCCAAATTTGCTCTGGCCAGACCCCTGTATAAACTCTGTGATTTTTTCAAAAATAAAAAAATACTTCATTTGTTTACCTCTTAACAAAGCATAATAAACAGCGACAATTCGAAAAATCAGATTCCCATAACGGATGCAAAGAGATTGCAATCCTCAAAGTGAAAACATCAAAAGTATAAAAACGGCTTGTAAAATAAATACCGTATTTTATGGAAGAAACGCCGCACTCGCAATAATAAGCGCAATGTACGAAAAACGTATCGTAAACGCCGCGCTAACGATGATGAGTACGCAGTATGTCACTGATACTTTAGACTGCTTAAAAGGTAGCAAAAATAGAAAAAACAATTAAAAATTCATTTATAATCATTAAAAACATTTACAGCGCTTATGGAAAAGGTAAAATTAATGTATGACAATGGAAAAAACAACAATAGAAAAACATAAAAAGTAAACAAATCAACGAGACAAGTCAGTTGCCAGATACAAAAAAAATTAAGTTCGTGCGTTGTAGTTTTTTTAAGTGCTTAGCTCCACTACAGCACGCTTTTTAAAGCGGGTCGCATCCTCTTAATTAGAAACTACTTTAGTTAAATCCCTCGAAATCGCTTGATTCAACATCAGAATGGAAGAGTGAGAGAAGTTCATCTTCCGATTCTGCATCATTTTCACGCGATTCTTCGTCGTCCGAGATAGTTTCGACAATCTCTGGCACATTTTCGCAAAAGATTTCTGCTTTTGCGAAAGCTCCTTTTATAGTGTTAGGCGACACTTCTTTCCAAGCAAGCGATACCCATTTCGCCACTTCTTCATACAAAGCTCGCTTAAGGTTGCCTGCTTTTGTGTATGAAGCATTTGCGGCCATCCAAGTTTCCCACTGCTTCCGTACATGGCATTTAAAGCTGCAATTAACGGTTAAATCCAGGGGCTGTAGCAGCTTCGTTAATCCACCTGGAATAATAGCAAGAGAAGCAGATGCCTGTTTTGCGTGCTCTTTAACTGAATCCAACAAATGAGCGCGCATCGAATCAAAAATAAGGAGGCCCCTGGGTTCGAAAAAACATCCCTTTCGTTTCCGCCACACTTCCGTTATCCAATGCAACATTACGCTTTCACACATCCAGCCTTTTTCGTTGCACTGGATAATCACATCCTTCGGGAAATTTTCCTTCGGAATTGTCTTCCGCTTGAAAATTATTAGCGGTTTTAGCTTCTCCCCATCTGCTGAACAGGCGAGGACACACGTAAATGAGGACTTTTCATGTCCTGTAGTCGCAATTGCGATGGATTTTTCCCCTGTTTTGCTGACTGTCCGGTTGGGAGGACAATCAAAAGTCAGGGGAACCTCGTCCATGTTAATCACTTGTGAAGCTGTCAGCTTTTTATCAGCAATCGTACGATGTACAAAATCCAGAAATGACTTTTTTTTTGCCTCCCAGTCATCAGGCAAACTCTGTCCAACAGTCGTTTTTTGCCGCACTGATAACTTTTTTCGGTGCATAAACCGATAGCACCAGTTTGAGTTGCCGTTGAAATTATGTATCTCCATATCAGTGGCCATCCTTCTCGCTTGAATGTGAATATGCACTGTGGAGAGAGGGGATCCCTTTTCCCTTTGCTCCAAAATATACTTTTCGAGCCGATCTTCCAAAACAGGCCACCGGGCGATTCCGCCTCTTCTAGTCCGTTTAGTTTTCGGCATCTCTTTGAGCTCCGTGTTTTCTGATCGCCAACGACGGATGCATCGCTCATCAACTGCAAATTCGCGTCCTGCAGCACGATTTCCAACACTCTCCGCCTTTTCAATGACCTGAAGCTTAAAGGCTGCAGTATAGCTCATGTGACGCTTAGGAGCCATGAGAGAAATTCAAAAATATCGAACGAACGAAAGATAAGAAGCGCTAGTAGAAAATAGGCTCGCAGCTTTCCAATACTGAATCAATGAGAAAGGAATGCCGTTTCACCTTTCCCCCACTGGTTTGACCAGGGAGCAGAGGTGGAAGAGATTATTTTTAACACCCCCAGAAAAAAAGGGGTTGGGTAGCCATGCGAGGCAACGTGATTTTCAGATCGGAGCTGGCGCCATCTTTTGGCAACAATGTGAAATATACTGAAATTCGAATATCCGATTTTTTTTTTTTTTTTTGAAAGCAAATAAAAATTTTTAAAACATCATAAACACCGCACTGGTATAAACGCCGCATTTCACTTTTTTTTGGTTTCAAACACGTAAACGCCGCGGCGTTTCTTCCATAAAATACGGTATTTCTGATACAATTATTTTAGAATTGCATTTTAGAGTCCTATGATAAACATATCATTTATGACTGGACATAGTTGAATCAAAAATAAAATAAAATAAAATAAAAAATGAACCATCGATTCAGCATTTAAATTTTTGACTCATAAAAGAAAATGGAATTCAGCTTTAAAAACTTAAAATAGACGTTATTACAAAAATAAAGAGACTTTTCATTTATTTGCATCCTAATTGTTGGAACTCGCGTACTACCGTGGATGAAATACCCGAAGTTCGAGGAACTAAAACGGGTTGTTGCAAGCCCAACAGAAATTGTGGTGTGATCTGCTCGGGGGAAAAAATGGAATTGAAAAACACATTTAACAGTCAAAAACAATTTTATTCAATAACGATAAATATATATCTTAAAATTTGTAATATCAACAAGGGTAAATAAACTACTTTTAAAACCCAAACATTTTGACTGAAAATACCCCCCCCCCCCCACACAAGAACATTTATAGGAACACATTTCATAATACAGTACCGTTGAATTCCAAAACTTAACGGACTAGTCAACGCTAGTCCACCTTGAGTCCATTGCCTAAAAATAGAGTAGTCCTGATAATATTCAAGATGGAAGTTCATACCATTCAGGATATTCACTCTTTAATACTTGGCATATCAAAATGTGAAGGCCTGATCCTTCCATAGGATCCTACGTGAAAATTGATTGCAGCCCGTACCACTCATGGCCAGCCACCATGCTGGACCTTCCGTAGACTTGACCTCTCGGACACCAAGAACCGCCACATCCGGTGAAGAACCCTTACACGCGGACATCCAGTCCAGCCAGACTCCAGGACATCTTTTAATCCAATCCAGCGTGAACCTTCGACGGTCTTGTGAAGCCTACGTCCAACAACATCAACTTCCGTGAAAGAAACTCCACAATCTTTCACCTTTTCATCCTTCACCACCAAAATGCCTCAAGGTGACCAATGGAACCTGCCTGCTCTTTTAGCCGGGCACAACAAACTTATTTCCTACATTTTTCTAAAAATAAAGTCCACTCGACAACGTGGAACTGATGAGAAACTGGAGCACACTGCTCCCAGTAACCACCGAACTGCAGTTACGGCGACATCAAAACTGATAAGATAAGAATAATAAGAGAGGGATTGATTGATTGGATGCACTCTCTTAAATACATTTCCCAATTCCACCACGTGATGATGTGACGTTTATCGAATCACATGCATAAATTATCACTGTGAAACAACACAACAGTTTATATTTTAACTGTGAAAACCTTTTAAAATAATTGTTCACCTGCACTCAGCAAAACGTTACTCAACTCGGTAACAATGACGTCACATCATCGCGTTGTGTAAACAAACGCATCATTCTGTTGGAGTTTCTACTTTGGGGAACAATTCGTCCGCCGGTTAGGTAGTGGGATAATTTTCAATGTTTGTAATACAATGAATTAAGTTACTAGAACTTTCTTAAACCTTGGTCTTCAAGAACTAAAATTTCATATTTTTGCTAACAAGTTCCCCCCTCTTGGAGACAATTCATAAAGGTACATAGATAGCATTTCAAACACAATTTTAATCACATTGAAAATTACTTAAACATTCAAATCAAATTGAACTTTTAGAATTCCTCCCATCTCTTAATTTTTTGAAAAACAACCTCTTATATTTTGAAAAACTAACTTTCATTTCAAATTCTCAAAAACAATTTCAAATTTAATTTCCTTAATTTATATTCCGAAGCAATTTAGTTTATAGCGTTCTTATAATATTTTAATTTTTGGACAACTTTTAGCTTCAACAAGATTCATTTTTAAATTTTTTTGGTTTTAGAAACAACTTATAGTTTCAAACTTCAGTTTCCAATGTAAGAGTGAAGGCTTTCACGGCCGGTGTCAATATTATGAAAGGATTCCGGGCTGTTGTGCCGTGGTCTGAGTGTATATTCTCCAAACGTTTCGGCTGCATCTGCGGCAGCCATCCCCAATTTGAAGAAGTTGCTCTCAGCACTGCGGAAAAACAACCGACTTGCTGGCTCAGATACGTCGACGACACTTTCGTGATATGGAGCCATGGAAAAGACGAACTTCAAAGATTCTTGACTCACATAAACAGCCAACATGAGAATATCCAATTTACGATGGAAACCGAAAACGACGGGAAGTTGCCTTTCCTGGATGTCTTGGTCAGTCGCAGAGATGACGGATCCCTAGGCCATCGTGTTTATCGCAAACCTACACATACTGATCGCTATCTACACAAGGACTCTAATCACCATCCTCGACAGAAGAGAGGTGTAATGAAAACTTTATTCGTGAGAGCCAACAGAATCTGCGAACCGACTGCTATCGAGCATGAAATCTCCCACCTCACAAATGTTTTCCAAGCCAACGGTTTTTCAAAGCAAGAGATCAAAAGAGCCTTCCACCCCAAAATAAAAAAACAGCCACTTAAAGAAGATCCGATCAAGTCCACAGCCTACCTCCCCTACGTTGAGGACGTCACTGATAGAATCGAAAGACTTCTGCGACGCCACAATATCAAGACTGTTTTCAAACCCACCCACCGAACCAGCGACTTATTACGATCTGTGAAAGATGCAAGAGATCCCTTGTCCGCCGCAGGTGTTTACAAGATTCCCTGTTCCTGCGGATCTACCTATATTGGAACTACTAAGAGAAGCGTCAACACTAGAATCAAAGAACATCAAAGAAATTGCAGACTAGGTCACACTCAGAAGTCAGCAGTCGCAGAACACACTTTTAGTGAGGGGAACCATGACATCAAATTCAAAGAGACAAAAATACTTTCAAGGACTTGCCATTATTATGTGAGATTGAACAGAGAAGCCATCGAGATATTCAAACATCCAAATAATTTCAAACAAAAAAGAAGAAGGAATAAAGATAAACAAGCTCTGGCATCAAATACTGAAAAGGATCAAAACAACAAGAACCCCCCAGCCAATCAGAAACAAGGACGGACCTTCAGCTGAATCCCCAGCAGCCAATCCCCGAGCAGGAAAAGGAGAGCCTAAGCTCCAATCAGGAAGCGATGAAGACGGACGTTCACCAGCCAATCCCAGTCCAGAACCAAGAGGACCCATGCCCTATAAATGTTGACAGCACTTCGACACTTGCATCAGTTGCCAAGAAGTCTCTTCCCTGGAAGTTACGAACTCGGAACCACTGAGGATGGCTGCCGCAGATGCAGCCGAAACGTTTGGAGAATATACACTCAGACCACGGCACAACAGCACGGAATCCTTTCATAATATTCAGTTTCCAAATTCTCATTCATTGAATTTTATTCACAATTTTAAAATTTAGAAACTATTTTTACTTTTACAGGAACAATTTCAGTTCCTCATCATTAGATTTTTGAAACAATTTAAATTCAATTTGAGGAAAACCTAAAATTGCAAGACAGCCTAAATCTTATATTTTTATACAAGGCTTCCTGCCAGGAACTTAATCCAAAGTCATTCCCCCCGTCTCCAAAACATTCCCCTACGGGGGCTTTTCATGATTTGAGAGACAAATTCTTATACTACAGCCACAAAAATAGCAAAACTTATTATGCTATAATAATTAATGGCACAAATCTAATTACTTGAAAAAACTCTTATATTAATCTTTACTGCCGAAAAATAGCTAAGAATTATACGCTATTAAAAATACGGCATTAATTTCGCCAATTCAACTTCTTATACTAATGTTTATCAGGCAAAAAAAACAGCCAAAACTATTATATCTGTTATTAAAAATAGTTGTCTTCAATCCAATGGATTAAAAATTCCGGTACTAATAGCAACAGCCGAAAAATAGCTAAACCTTATAATGCTATTAAAAGTACACAGCAAACATCAATTGGAAAAATTCTTATATTCTTTTAAAATTCATGAAACAATTTTACTTTTCATGATTTAGGGTTCTGAAACAATTTAAGTCTCACACAGAAACAAATCCAAATCCGGACCCTCAGAAACACTTAGTTTCAAATTAAAGTTTCCCTAACTTATACTTTTGGAAACACTATAATTCTTAATTTAGACCACAGAAACAAATTTTAATTTCAATTCATTAATTAGATTTTATTCTCAGAAACAACTTTTAGTTTCCAATTGGAAGACCTCTAATGTAAGATAGCCATAATTCATATTCTTTGAATACAGGCTTCATGCCAACAAATTTTATTTATATCCATGTCTTCCCCATGTCTACAAAACAAATCACCAATTGGGGGCATTTCTTGTTTTGAGACAAATTTCATTTTTCACATTGCCGAAAAATAGCAAAATAATATGCTATTAAAATCACTCGGCCAAAACCTAATTAATTAACATTCCAAATTACTATAAGTCTAAAAAAAAACATTTTCATACAATTACTTAAAATTTCCCCCCAACTCGGCGGCGAATGCACCAACAGATTCATTATTTTTATATTATTCAAACAAATTTATATCATGCACAACAGCTACTTTGACCAAAACAAATGGGGGTTCTCAAACTTTGTTTTTAAATTACACAATATTTCATATTGGTTGCCAATTTTACTAAGGGCAACATTTTAAAATTTACTTTCAATTTAAAAGCTTTCTAATCTCATTATTCAATTGCCTATTTTATCAGGTAGCACAATTTCATATTTCAAAAATTCCATTCACCCAAGCAGACCAAACCACGCTCTGCTACCACTTGTTGGAACTCGCGTACTACCGTGGATGAAATACCCAAAGTTCGAGGAACTAAAACGGGTTGTTGCAAGCCCAACAGAAATTGTGGTGTGATCTGCTCGGGGGAAAAAAATGGATTTGAAAAACGCATTTAACAGTCAAAAACAATTTTATTCAATAACGATAAATATATATCTTAAAATTTGTAATATCAACAAGGGTAAATAAACTACTTTTAAAACCCAAACATTTTGAGTGAAAATAACCCCCCCCCCCCACAAGAACATTTATAGGAACACATTTCATAATACAGTACCGTTGAATTCCAAAACTTAACGGACTAGTCAACGCTAGTCCACCTTGAGTCCATTGCCTAAAAATAGAGTAGTCCTGATAATATTCAAGATGGAAGTTCATACCATTCAGGATATTCACTCTTTAATACTTGGCATATCAAAATGTGAAGGCCTGATCCTTCCATAGGATCCTACGTGAAAATTGATTGCAGCCCGTACCACTCATGGCCAGCCACCATGCTGGACCTTCCGTAGACTTGACCTCTCGGACACCAAGAACCGCCACATCCGGTGAAGAAACCTTACACGCGGACATCCAGTCCAGCCAGACTCCAGGACATCTTTTAATCCAATCCAGCGTGAACCTTCGACGGTCTTGTGAAGCCTACGTCCAACAACATCAACTTCCGTGAAAAAAACTCCACAATCTTTCACCTTTTCATCCTTCACCACCAAAATGCCTCAAGGTGACCAATGGAACCTGCCCGCTCTTTTAGCCGGGCACAACGAACTTATTTCCTACATTTTTCTAAAAATAAAGTCCACTCGACAACGTGGAACTGATGAGAAACTGGAGCACACCGCTCCCAGTAACCACCGAACTGCAGTTACGGCGACATCAAAACTGATAAGATAAGAATAATAAGAGAGGGATTGATTGATTGGATGCACTCTCTTAAATACATTTCCCAATTCCACCACGTCATGATGTGACGTTTATCGAATCATATGCATAAATTATCACTGTGAAACAACACAACAGTTTATATTTAACTGTGAAAACCTTTTAAAATGATTGTTCACCTGCACTCAGCAAAACGTTACTCAACTCGGTAACAATGACATCACATCATCGCGTTGTGTAAACAAACGCATCATTCTGTTGGAGTTTCTACTTTGGGGAACAATTCGTCCGCCGGTTAGGTAGTGGGATAATTTTCAATGTTTGTAATACAATGAATTAAGTTACTAGAACTTTCTTAAACCTTTGGGAATTGTCTTCAAGAACTAAAATTTCATATTTTTGCTAACACTAATAAAGCGAAGTTAGCTTGAGAAAAGAATAATATATGATTCTTATATCGAATGTAAAAAGATTGCGCTTTTTAAAATGTAGGCATCTTAAGAAAAAAACGTTAAATAAAAGACTTTATTTAAAATTAATGATCTTTTTTAGCATCGAAAAATCAAACCCATATAACTTTCTCCCAAAATAACAATTAAACAATGCCCCGCCAGACACTAAGTGGCGATAAACAGTTAAACATCGCACCTGCCAGACGCTAAGTGGCGATAAGTTCATGTTGGTAACCCTATCTGAAGCGATCACATTTCCCCCCCATCCCTACTATCTTTTGCAGTTCTAAGTTCATTTCGCTGTATATTATTGTTTATTAAATCATGAGCGCAGAGAAAAATGCTTACTACTGACTGAGTGAGAGTTGCTTTTTCAGAGAAGTTTACAACAACACAGAGAAGTTAACAACAACACCGCTGCATAAAACAAACAAGCAAAATTATAAACCAAACTGACATTCAGCTGTTAATTTCTTTCAAAGACCAGCAACAATCATTATATTTATTTGGCCTTAGTAGTTATTTATCGCTTGCAGGAGCATCACAAGTGTGCCGATTTTTTTTTCTTTTTCAAAATTAGCAGATTTTGTATAAGTTGATCCCTCTAATTTAACTTTTAAAAAGGTTCCAAACATTATCATTTTTGTGCACAGAAATATGCTGTGTTATTTTGATTTGAGATTTGCTCTTCCAATAAAAGATTTGAGAAAGATCTGTTTTTGTTTATCTGAATTTTGTGAAGGGTCCGTTTTGGTTGATCCGATTTTTGTGAAGGGTCCGTTAACCAGGGTTGGGTTTTGGACTGTCCAAAACTGGTTTAGGACAAGACAGGTGGTTTTTACCGTCCAAAACTGTCCAAAAGTGTCCGAAACTGTCTTAAACTGTCCAAAACTATGCTAAAGCTAAAGGTGTGTAATCTAATCAATTTGTTTTAATGCAATATTCTTAATACATAAATGCGGATATTAATGAGGTTTAATTATAATGAGTATTTGATAATATTTTTCTCCGAATGGTCATTAAAAAAATATTTTACTTGAAAAAATTCCAGTAACTAGTACATAGAAACTTCCTTGTGTAACAGTTGGTAGAGTTATGAAAAGAAATACACAACACCACCAAGACAACTAATTTCAGTTCCATTTATAACTCAAAGGAATGTTATTAAATGTGCAATAAATATCGAGGTGAAAAAAAAGCTTAATTTTTTTAATGGTTTTTGCAAATAATTTTTACATAATGTTTAGATTAAAGAACAAGAAATTCATGATTAAACACTTAATTATAAAACTCTTGTGCTATTCTTTTTTTAGTTCATATTTTTAATATAATACATTCTGCAACTACAAAAATTTGTAATTTGTTGCATTTAAGTCAATTATTGAACTATATTTTGAACACTTTCTTTTGCACACATGCATAAATGTCGAAAAATTTGGTTAACCCCTTGAGGACCAGCGCGCGGAAAACAAAACGCACTCACGGGACCGAACGCTCCGCAATGGAACGTCGCCACGGGCCCACGCACTTTGAGCTGTTAAGCCTAATTTTCCTAAAAAAATCATATAAAATCAGAATTTCAATATAAATACTCCAAATTTATAGGATATGTAAATAATGTATAACTACTTAATATTTATTAACACCAAAGGTATAACACTAAAATAAAAGAATTAAATATGCAAAACACTAACCTTCTGTATGCACACAAAAATAAAGGATACGATACGCAAATAAACATATGAACAAATACCATTGAAATCAGAATGAAAAAAACCTGTGCTTTACTAGTCTTTATGAACTTAATTTTAAAAATTCTGCTGCGTGTGGTATAGTTCAAAACAAGGATCGACACACAGTCCTACGTTGCATATTTTACACTCATAGTACGAAGTTTGCCTTGACTTTTTGTTTTTTGTGCAAACGACGCATCGTCTTCTAGTTTTGTTACCTTTTCCATCAATGTAAATTTTTGGAAAATGTCTACCGGATAATCGAAAAGGTTGAGTGTCCGGTGATTTTGGAGCTATCTTATGAGTCTTCGGTTTGCTAAACTTATCAGTTATTTGATGAACAATTCTAGTTCTGAATTCCAAAGCTGATAGTTTTTCTCCTTTTACTTTCGAATATATAATGTTTGCGTTTAGAAGTGCCATATCTAAAAATCCAAAAAACAGTTTTTTATACCATTTAACTGTTTTTCTGAAAGCAGGATAATGGTGAATGACTGAATCACCGCAGTCAACGCTTCCCATGTTTTGATTGTATTCAACAACACACAACGGCTTTGAAATGTCCTCTCCAGTCTTTCTGTCTTTCTTGCCGACTGGCACAATAACATTGTCATGAGCAGTTGACAGCATTAAAACAGTTTTCTTTTTGTCCTTAAATGCAAATAAGTTCACACAATTTTTCTGCATCACAACAGTTTCATTTTTTTTTACATCAGGAATGATTTTCGGCATTCCTTTTCTGTTTCGCATGACAGTCCCACACATGTTTGTGTTGTTTTCATGCAGATATGAAGCAAGGTTTGGGGACACAAAAAATCTGTCTAAATATAAGTTGTATCCTTTTCCCAACAGATCTGATAAAAGTGTTTTCACAACTCTCTCACCATAGAGACCTGCAGTTTGAATGATCTCAGTATCCTTTCCAGTGTAAACACAACAGTTCCATATGTATCCTGTCTGCGATTCACACAATTTATATATTTTTATTCCATATCTCGCTCTTTTAGATGGTATATACTGATGAAAACTTAAACATCCTTTCCAACCAAACAGAGTTTCATCAATGCATATGTTTCTTTCAGGCGTAAGTATGGACTTGAAATTTTCTATTAGTGCAGTTAGTACTGGCTTGATTTTCTCCAGTTTTTTCGCTTCGGTATCGGAATTAAAATGCAGGAATCTCAAAATGTCTAGGAATCTGTTTCTTGCCATAGCCATGCTAAAAAATGGTGTTAAAAGCATTGTATTTGTAGAAAAATACATTTTTAAGTTAGGTTTTCGGATGATACTCATTAGAATTACTAATGAGAGAAATATCATAAGTTCATCCACTGTTATGTTCTGAAAAGGCTTGATAAGACAGCTAGTTGAGGGTTCAGATTCACTTTGCTTTTTCTCGATTATTTTCTGAGCAAAAGCATTTGTTTCATTGATGATGATATCTAAAAGTCTCTCATCAAAGAAAAGGTTAAAACAATCCAGTTCAGTCACTGGCTGCGCTGTGGTAAAATTTGGTCCAGTTCTCACCGAAAAGTCAATTTGCGGAATTTGTTTTATCTCTGAAGACCAATTAGTGGCAGGCTCAGAGCAAGCATCGCCTGCAACCTCTTCATCAAAATCATATCCTTCAGTTTCTGAGGAAGATGAACCTTCCGAACCACTATAATTTCCTATATCACAGTCACTATCTTCGCTAGTTTCGGAATCACTTTCATTCATAATTTTACTAATTTCACTCTCCGTTAAATATCTCGGTCTTTTAGCCATGGCTAACAAAATTGAACTAACTACATCTCTTGCACATGCCTCAAAAATCCCACAAAATACACCCTGAAGAACCCCTTCTCCCATCTTAGCCATCTGGATTCAATAATCGAAGTTCAGCAAATGAAAGAAATGAATAAGAAAGAAGGGAAAGCAGAAAAGAAACCGAAATTAACATGTACTTCCAAATCAAAAGTGCGCTTCTAAAGAGCCATAAATCCTCAGACCTCTGCTAAGCGCTTTGAGAAATATTCAATTCCCTCCCCCTCTCATGTATTAGTCAGCTAGATATAGTTATTTCATTACTGCATTCGAAAAAAGCAAAGCAATAAACAAACGCGCTGGCGTCCTTTTAACTGTCAGTTTAAAGAGCCAGAACTCCCGGTTTGTTTACATTAATAAATCTATCCTCCTACCCTATCAGACAGCGCGAAACTAAAACTAACGCCTGTACATGAAGGTCAAATACCATGTGACTCGAGTATGATGAAAGTTACAACCATTTAGCGCCATCTATTATCATTTAAAAATTCAAATAAATCGTTCCGTTCTGAAAACGCGCCCACGTGCCGCTGGGATGTAAGCGTCGACAAGAGAGCGTCGCGGTAAAGTGCCGCTGGGAAAATAAGAGAGGAATCGTTCTGTTACGCCGGCGTGCTCCTGGGTTCGAACGGGTTAATGAAAAAAAACTTCTGCATACAAATTGAAATTTTTAATGAAGAATTTAATTTCTACGTAACCAGATTAAAATCAGCTGCACAAATAAGTTATATACTATATATATTTTCATACTTGAATATCCACATTGAATAAATGTATTAAATAGTCCAAAATTGTTTTCAGACATTTTGTTCTATTTTTGATATTTTCTCACAAAATATAGTTTCTCAAAAAATAGTTTTGGACACTTTCGGACAAAAGGGTTTGGAACAGGATGGTAAAAACCTTGCCAATCCTGCTTTCATTTGCACACATGCATAAACATAGGGAAATTTGGTTACTATTATCAAAAAAATAATTTAAAAAAAAATAAAATAGACTCATGCATACAAATTGAAATTGTAATCAAGAAATCAACTTCTATGTAACAAGATTAAAATCAGCTGTACAAATAAGTTGAATGTTCTTATTGTATAAATGTTCAATCTAAAGCATTACTTTAATACATTTTATTCTGTTTTTAATGTTTTTTCACAAAATACAAATTTTCTAAAAACATAGTTTTGGACAGTTTTGGACACGAGGGTTTTGGACAGGACGGTAAAAACAGGGCTTTTACCGTAGTGTCCAAAACCTTGCCAACCCTGCCGTTAACCAGAGCTGCCAAGTGCTCCGTTTTTCCCGGAGTTTCTCCGATTTTTATTGCGTACTCCAAAAATCCGATTTAGTCCAAAAAACTCCGATTTTTCGAGATCTCACTTTCGTTTTCAGATGAAATTTCCTTATCCTTGAAGGCAGGAATTATGTACAAACTCAACAAAAGGGAAGACAATTTGATGCTTTGGAAGCATTAGTATCAGGATAAACACTGAGGAGAGCGACGGTTGGAGAACATCAGTTTTTGATCGAGCATTTCAGCTTCACGCGTGTAAAACATCGCCGCCATGTTTGGTCATTCACAAGATGGAAGTCGACGGTGCTAAGCGCCTAAAATTTCAAAGACAGAGCAGATTTGGGTGTTTTCCTTAACTGAAAAATCATTAAAGTAAAGTAAAATGTGCTACTTTTTTTTAAAAATATTTTAAATAATTTTCTTGAGAAATGAAAAAAATCATACTATTTAAAATTTCATCTTATCCTCACTGCTTTGGAAGTTATTGTGCTAAATATTCTCAATTAAATTGTAGTTTCATGAGGATTTTAAGTTATTTGTATGGAACAAGTTCAAACATTTCTATCCTAATTTTTGACTTAGTCGCCATATTTGGTCATTTTGTGAGATTTAAGCACTTAAGTCTCTTTTAGTTTTAGTGACCTAGTTTCCAAAAACGGAATAAGATGCATTTTGCAATGCAAACTATTGAAAATAATTCAAAATGGGCCTTTTTTTCAGAAAATTCTTAATTATTTTCTTGAAATATTTAAAAAAAAAATTTCAGAATATTATTTTATCCTTATTGGTTTAGATGCTAATCTACTACATACTGATTATTTCGTCTAAATTATAGTTTTTAAGGATTATTAATTATTTATAGTTACTTTTTTGCAACTAATTCAAAAATCTATTACCCTTTTTTTTTCGTAGTCGCCATGTTTGGTCATCCGCAAAATGTAAGTAGATGAGACTATTAATCGCCTAAGTTTCCGAAAATAGAATTGTATATTTATCTCAATACAAACTATTAAAAATAACATACAATGCAAAGAAAAAAATGTTTTTTTAAAGGAAAATTTTATCTGTATTTGATCCTCATTGTCTTGGAGGCTTTGTAGAAGCTATTTCATTTGAACTGCTGTTTCCTGTTGACTTCTCATTTATTTATTCTTTTTTTGCAGAAAGATCAGAAACCTATTTTAACTTAAATTTTCCATGTGTAAAAAAAGTATTGAATAATACTCTTTTAGAATGTGCTAAGTCCTATTCATTTATTTATTTATGAAAGTTGTAACCCCCCCCCCCGCCCCATTTGTATTTCAAAATTTAGCGATAGTGTTGGAAACTAAAATTTTGAGGTCTAGTGGCCACTTGGAAAATTCCTGAGAATTGATCTTTACTATGAAGTTACGTAAGAACTCGATTTCCAAGCACGAGAAGTAAATTGTGTATTTTATTCTTCAATATGTTCTTATACAATGCATTTTTAATACACGTATATGCATTAAAAAATATTTAAAAAGAGATTGCAGTTTTATTAAATCAAACAGTTATGTTTTTTTACTTTTCATTATGTAGCTACGTGACGATGCTTTTTTTTTTTTTTTGGTAAAATAATTATATTTTAATCTTGGTTGTAGCTTTGCTGAAAATCAAACATGAAAATTCAGAAAAGCATCATAGTGGTGTTTAAAACTTATAGAAGCTTGTGGTACAGAAGGAAGGCTTAGCAATGGCCGCGATTTCTTGGTCCTATTTTAACCCTCGTTGCTCCTATTTTTTCCCTTCATTGCTCCTATTTTTTTTATCTTGAGGTTGGCAGCTATGCGTTAACGGATCCAAATTTCCTCTGGCCAGACCCCTGGTATGGACAACTAATTATAATAAACTGGCCCCATTCCCCCACACAATCTTCGTTTGAAAAAGAATTCTTTTATAAGATAGCAGGGGGTGAAATTAGCCATAAAAAAACTCACTTTAGTGAAGTAGATCCTTTTTTCTAACGAGGTACACTTTCCAATACTCATTAATTTAAAAAAAGCAATAGGGGAACTAAATCCTCACCCCAGAGAGGGTCCCCGAATCACATCCCTCTTAAATCTCTCTAATCAAATATAGCCTTAAAGGGCGTTTTAATTATTTCAGCATCGAAAAATTTTCGGAAGAGGACTCCTGAACCCCTTCTTCTGAATTCACCACAAATATCCTAAATTTGAGTTTTAAGGCTTTACTTCCCCAAAAAAATTTTTCTAGCAACAGTACCCCCCTTACATGTATACATGACTTATGACTGCCTAAAAGTTTTAATACTTTAATTTTGGAAACTTTTTGAAAGACGCTTCCTATTCCCTTCCCCCTTAAGTCATCAAAAGAGAGCCCAAAACAGAGTTCTTAAAATTTCAGAAGCGGAAATATTTCGGGCTGAGCGTCAGATTCCCCCCCCCCCTTCTCTTTGTGTTTATTAAAGGCAGTGTTAGTTTGTATTTAAGATTAATTTTTCTACTGAAAGAGCAACTCTCCTCCCCACATCGCAAAGACAACCCAAAGTTTTAAGACTTCAATTTTGAAAATGTTCCGAGAAAGACCCCCGAATGCCCTCACTCTTAACTCACTCAAAAATAGTCAAAATAGCATTTCAATACTTCAGCACGAAGCAATTTTTGGGGGAGAGACCCCCCTCCCCCCCGAACTCCTTTCTCACTAAAAGTTTACTAAATTTGACTTACATTTGCGGTTCCCCCTTTTTATCACCGAAGTTTTAAGAATTTAAGTTCTAAAATTTATTGACAGAAAGTCTTTGAACCCCTCTTCTTAAGTATAAGTCCCTCAAAGATAACCTAAAACTGAGTTTTGAATGCTTCAGCTTCGAATTTTTTTCTGGGAAAGGGAACCCCGAACTCCAAGATGGTCTAAAGGTTTGCTTTTACGACTCCAGTTTCAGAATTTAGCCTAAACAGAGCCCCCTACTTTTCTTGACATCGACAAAGACGGCATAAAAGTTTTAAGACATCAATTACAAATACTTTTCAGGAGAGGGTCCCAAATTCCCTTTCTATTAAGAAATTTTAAGTATAGCCTCAAATAGTTTTTAATACATCAGCTACAAACAGGGTTGGCAAAAACCCTGGTTTTTTTTAAAAAGCCCATGGACCCAGGGTTTTTTGGGTTTTTTAAATAAAACCCAAAAAAACCCAACTAAAGTTGGGTTTTTTAAAAGAAATGTGGGTTTTTTTGTCTTTTTTTAGGGGAAATGTGGGGTACTTGTAGCATATTGTAGCGTAAGTATATGGACAAAGTGCAAAAATTTTCTTCGGATAAAAAGCTGGAAAACTAGTTAAAATTCAGAGTTTTCTGAAGAAATGTATAAAAGACGAAAAATCCCAAGAATGTTAAAGTTTCAGATTTTTTAATTTTCATTATTACCAACAGATAAGACAAAGTTACTTCTCGAGTGATAAAATCTATTGTTCATTTTTAATTACTACTTTTTTTTTTTTTTTTTGCATTTTACTTTATAGTATTTCATTTTGTTATGCAAAACTACTGTAGAACCTCAATTGGTTTTTAAATCCCTTTTTACTGAATTCCAGCTTAATTAAGACATTTCTTTGAACTTTATGTTGCCTGTTTTTCTATTTCTGTGTACAGGGTAAGAAATATTAACCTTTTTTGTAAAATAATGAAAATATTGTACCTGTTCTGTTTTCTGTCGACCGTTTGAAAAATCTGTTTATTTCTAAAAAAATTACCTTGTGTTTATTCGAGATTTGTGACATGTGGGTTAGCAGAAAATAATTTACATGAAAGCCTTTTAACTAGATTAGTTTCCTCTGTACAATCTACAAATATTGAGAAAATCAGACGTGACAGGACTTGGTCAAGATAATTCGAGTTATGTATTGACCAATTAAAGAAAAAAGTTAAATACATTTATTTAAAATCTTTGAAGTATATTTTTAATGCCATTAAGAGTTAAGAAATACTATTAAAGCTCAAAATTCATTTTTTATGTTCATTGTCTGTGGTGAAGAACAAATAAAAAAGAAGTTTAAATTGTGAAAGTATTTAAATTAATTAATTTTTTTAAAAACTTCTCACAAAATTTTAAAAAACCCAAAAGTGGGCTAAATAATGGGTTTTTTTAAATGGGTTTTTTCAAAAAAACCCATTGGGTCCAACCCAATTGGGTCCAATTCGGCCAACCCTGGCTACAAAACATTTTCAGGTTAGAACATCAAAACAGTCTCTTATCAACTCACCAAAGATTGCCTAAATTAGTGTTTTTAAGACTCCAGTTTCCGATTTTTTTAAACCTCCCCCTCCCCACTTTTACATTATTAAAGAAAGCCTAAACATTTTTGACTTTTAAATTTTTAAGAGTTTGCAGAGGAAAAATTCCGAACCACTACTAGCTGCAAAAATGACTTTCAATTCAGTTTTTCGATATATTATTATGGAGCCCTTGAGTAGCCCCTCCCGCCTCCCCCCACTCCCCTTATAGATTGTCCAAGATACAAACGTTTTAGGACCTCAGTATCGCTGGTGAATTTGCAGACTTACCCTCTTTGCAAGAGCAGTGTTTTTTCGCAAATTCGTGCTGCCGTTATTGTTTTCGTTTCCTTTTCTCCCTCTCTCTCTCTCCCCCCCTCCCCTCCATATTTCCATTCTAGCAAGTGTTAGATTGAAAGACATTGGAATGTAGTGATTCCTCAAGTCTTAAAATATTTTACCAAAAACATGTCAAAAATGCACGAACAATTGCCCGTTGGTGTTTCAAACCAGTTTGAAAATTTCCTCCAATTCTTTCCAAAATTCCCATTTTCATTAAAATCTTTCAAGTCCCTGATAATTCCTGTTTTGCCTGGTATGTGGACGCCCTTTGCTGTGGCGTAAACATTTCATCACGTCAGTCTCCACTCTCAATCAGTAATTCAGATTTAATTCTGAAACATTTTGTGGGAAAAAAATTTCCACAAATGAAAAAAAAATTGAAAGGATGCTCGAAAATAGAAAGTGAAAAGGCTAAATTTTTTCAAATGAAGGCGATAAATTCGATATATCAGGGAGAATAGTGGAGCAACTCCACGGTCTGCAATTCAGTGAGTTGGAAACAACAGAGCAACCTAAAAGCAGTTAATTGGCACAAGTCTAAAAGCCACTCCTAGAAAAGCACATTGCAAACAAAACAAGCCCATGGCGGAAAATTGAGAGAATGTCAATTTAAATTGGTGGTTATGGAATGGTACAGTAATTAAAGCATATTTTTCAAACACTCAATTTTTCTTTTTAAGTAAAAACTGAAGGAAAGCCATAGAATTTCTTTCTGTCCCGACCTCCGTCTCGGAAATTTTGTCCGAGACCGAAGGTCCAAAACCCATGATAGCATGATTTAGAAAAATGAAAGCCTACCTAAGACCTTATCTTTATAAACATGTTTTACTCAAAACTTGAAAATGTCCACTTTCATCCCTCACTACATTATTATTCTCGTTTAATGTTAATGTATACTTTTAAATCACTTTTTATTCAGGCAAACTAAATCATGAATACAAGGACCAGGTAATTGAAAGGCTCAGTGGATAAAGGTGTTAACTGACAAATCATTTGTTTTGAGAAAAACGCAGTCAAAGTTCAAAGGCTAGTATTTTTTATGCAATAGATAAAATGTTTCTCTTTGGGTAGCAAATGTTAGTTTTTTGTTTGAAATATCTATTATAAAATGATCAGTTGTGAAAACCATCAATTAATGAGTTTTTTGATCACTTTTATGTAGTTAACACCTTCATCCACTAAATTTCGGATCAAACTTTTCATACCATGTCAATGGATGATGGTAACAAAATATACTAACATCTATCTGAATCACAATTTTTGAATTATAAATTTAAGAAAGCATCGCAATATTCTGGATTTAATAATCAAATAAAGTAAATAAATTTTTTTATAAGCTTTACAGTCATTTACATATAATTTCCAATTATAACAGTGCTGTAACACCATTGATGTTCCTCCGGAACAAACTTTTGTTGCTCTTTAAGATTTTGAGCTTTTTCCTCTGTTATAGTTCCTATTTTACCCATTTTTCTAGGAAGACGAATACTAGTACTTAGTGGACTTGCTATTTTCTTGTTTCATAGTAAATCTACTCTTTTAAACGGCAAAGATTGATCATAACTTTCCTTATATAGATAAGATCCATATTCTTCAACCCGAATCCATCTGATCCCATCCCTAAACCTAACCTTCTCTTGTAGACAATTTTTCTTCTTGTTTGTAAAATTTAACATTGTTGCAAGCATTTCAGTATGGCGGAAATGGTTTTCATATCAATCACTTTGTCTTTTCGAGACACACTCCGGATGATATCCCGATAGTGGTCTGGTACATATATCGTTACGTGTTTTTTAAGAACCTTCTCAATTCTTCCAAAATCCCGATTTGAATCTAGATATGTATGTCCCACTTCTGGAAATTTGTGGTCTATTGATTTGAAATAACCTTTCAATATAAGGAATTGATAGAGACAGATCATTGCAAAGTTTTTGTTCTGACCAACACAAGAGTCACTCCATACTGTTAAACCGTCTTTTGTTTTCAGCTCATCATGTGTTTCTATTGCCGTTAAAATTGAACTACAGACTTCTGAGCTTCCTTGATGGGCAACGTCTTCAGTCCATGTACAAAATGTGGCTTTGGCTACATTTTTATAAATCATATGTATTCCTCGATTGTAGAACTACATCTGACGCCAGTAAAAGGCTTTTGATGTTGTTAATTTTGGCAACAGCATAGTCTGTTGTAAGTCAACGGTAATGAAAACAGTACCATTATTACTTTTTGCATATTCCCTATCAAATTTGATTGACTCGAAAAAAATACTTCTGTATGTCCACTCTTTGACAAAAAAGGTTTCTCGTTGGTGAGCTTCGTTACATCGTTTAATATATAAAGCATACATTTTTGAGATACTAAGAAGAGGGGAAAGGTATTTTCTGTGAGGATTGATGCACCTAGAATAATGTGAACTTTCTGTTGGGAAACTGTTTATATGCTCCATTACATATGCTTTCACATCATTTTCCACTTTATGTGGTCTTGAACTGTGATGGCCCTTTTATCTGGTAGTGGTGCTGACAACCCATTAGAAATACTGTTTTTTATGATATCAAGCTTTTTTCTCCCAATACCATACAAAGAGCACATAGCTGTCTTGCAAATATTTATAGTTTGACAGTCGAAAGTGACATAATATTTGTATGAAGCTACCCTACTTTTCCTAGCACTTGTGCTCTGTCTTTTAATGCTATTAATTTCAGTACTATTAAAAAGTGTACAATTTTTAGCATTTACATCTAGTTTATTAAATTCAGTTAGTATGGAAGTCCTGTTATCAATACTGAATTCAGAGGAACACTGTAAATGACACTTAACATGGTACAGAAGGCCTGTACATACTGATTTTGCTGGTACTAATTTGCCTGTCTGGGAAACATAAGCTTCTCTTTTCTATAGTGGATAAAGGTGTTAAAATACGTAAACACTTTTAACCACTAGAAAATTTATGGTTTTATGTTAGATAACACCTTTATCATCTAGAATCTCTGGAAATACACAGAATAGGACTTTCAATGCTAGCTTATGTGAAATATAATCATTTAAAATTTACATCCATCAATAAAACTAGTTTTTTTTTAAATGTCAGTTAACACCTCTATCTACTGATCCCTTCAATTCTAATTACAGTAAACTCTCGATTATCTGCAGAATAGGGTGGCACGGTAACCGTGGATAATCCGAATAACAGGTAAAAAAGGATACTACAATATACAATAGCTAAAAAGTATGATTAACACTCACACATATGTTTAAATTTTTGCTGAAAACATTGTTACATTGCATCTACTAACATTGAATAACAAGCTGATGTGTGCATCATATGACTTCCTTTTACTCCAATTTAATGTTATTTCCCCATTTTTGCAATTTTAATGTGATTCAAGAATTAACTCTCTAAATATCACCAACAATGGCCACATTGAAACCAGATTTAAAAAAAAAAATCGCCAAATTAGTCGCCAGGTTGGCGACAAAACTTGGTAACCAAAAGACTGGCGATATATTGATAAGTGTCCGCCAAATTATAACACCACTTGAGTTTGCATTGAAATTAACAAAGAATTCCCCTCCCCCCCCCCAAAACGTGCAAAAGCTAAATTTAGAAACACCTGAATGCAACCAAAAGGGAAAGTGCACAACTAGATCCCACTAGGAGTCTACGTACCAAATTTCAACTTTCTAGGACATACCGTTTTTGAGTTATGCAACATACATACGCACATACACACATATGTACGTACAGACGTCACGAGAAAACTGGTTGTAATTAACTCGGGAAACGTCAAAATGGATATTTCGGGAGCCGATACGTTATTAGGTACGTATGTACGTGTGAATGGGTCAAAAAAAAAAAAAAAAAAAAATCAACATTCATTTGGGGGTGAGCAAAATGGAAATTAAGGTTAATTTTTGAGTGAACATTTTTTAGCCAATACAATACTTCCTTTATTGTAAAAGGAAGTAAAAATATACATGCGTATGTAAAAGGTAAAAATGAACAATTACACAATCATAAGTTTAAAAAACATTTAATGACAGTTAAAAGAAAATAAAAGATCCCGGATAATCCAACCGCCGATAAACGAGAGTTTACTGCAGTTGGTTTTTAAAATAAAGCAACAATAATATCAATACCTTTACTGCTCGTAGCATTTCTTTCGATATGTTGATACAGTCATCTGGTTCCGCAACGCTCATGGAACCTTCCTTGTAAGCATTTAAACGAAAGCCAACAGTTTTTTCTTTTGTATGAAGATGCTTCCCAACAGTAAATTCACATTTATTTCGATATGCTTTTGTGGTAGGTGAAGGCTTTATGGGGAGTAGAGGACAACATAGATTGTTGTTATCAGTCCTAAAAATAAAAACTAAAGATTTAATCTGCATAAATAACTCTCATTGTTGTATTCACTTCAAAATCAGACTATTCTGAAGAATTTAAAATGATGACTTTGAGATGGGTATCCCGGTATCCGGCTATTGAGAGTAAAGAAAACGTTTGGTCATTGATGCTAGGGTTAAAATTCTAAAACTGCATTATGAGCAACGAGGTAAAATTACTCAACCTTGTGATGAACTCACACATAGAACATTTTTTATCTAATCAAATCAATATTTGAGAGGAAAAATAATGCAAAGTATTACCTATTTTTCTGAATATGAGGCTTTAACAATTTATTGAACTGGCATATTTGACTTCCAAGCTTTATTAAAAACTGACGAACATCTGTCTCTTTCTTCTTTAACTGTTCATCATAGGGTATATTCCAATATGGAGTAACAGCATTTTTCAGCCTAAAAATAAATTTAAAAAGTTATTTTACTCATTTAAGGAGAAATGACTTATTTTAAGTTCCAGCAGATCAGTCATTTTTTTAAAGCTGAAGAAAGAATTGGATAAAATCAACTATAAAGAAAAAATTTGTATTGTAACTAATGATTTTTTAAGAAGATATACATTGAAAAAATTTGATCAAAATAATTATGCTTAGCAATGAAGTATAATAACGGTACATGAACTGCAATGAGGATAAAATTTTACAATTATGTAAGCATTTATGAAATCAAAATTTTAAAGGAGACTATCAGACATGACAAATATTTTGTACATTTCAAAACAATTTTTGAATTAATAAACAACTTGTCCATGTTTATTTATTTAATATATATAAAAAAAATGCCCACATTTACATGAACATCATTGTAATGCAATCAAAACTCTCCAACTCTAAAGAAAATTGGCATACAGCTTCTACCAGCCACTTTTAAACCCCTTGATCAAAGGGTACCACAAAGTTTTTAGGCGAGTTGCAGAAAAGAGCTTATGAAGAAGTTACTGGCAAAGGAAACATTCGGAAAAAATTTCAAAAAGCCCACATCTTGAAAATGGTAAACTGTGCTTGAAGAAATGTTACTAACTTTTAAAGCTCAATTTGAGAAAGTGATGCAAGGACAAATGGAAGAGCAGGACAATGGAAGAAATCAATGATTTTGACAATGAACAAGAGCATACAGACTGGGTTGAAATTAAAACACATAAAAATAGACTTATCTTCCAAAGATTTCATAAGTATGCCTTGTAGAGTCCGAGGTTATACGTACGGTATAAGCATGGTATACTGCATGTATTGAATAAATATATATAAAAATATAACACATTTAATATCACAATAAAAATAACAACTTTTTTAGATTTATTTCACATAAGAAAAAAGCAAAGAGGAAAACATTTAAAAGAAACAGAAATAAACTTTTTTTTTTAATTTCCTTTTTTTTTTTTTTAACTAATGTTAGTAGCTTTAAAAAAAATTTCTGTCAAAGTCAAATATTTTCTACGAACATCGTTCATCTATATTATGAAAGACTGATCGACATTCAAGCAAAATCTGGAAAAATCTCATTTCTGTACGAGGGTGATTTTCAAAACAATTGACAGTTTAGTGTCCTGACTTTTTCCATTCAATTAAATTTCAATAAAATACTTCATTTGGCGTTGCATAAGCATGTAGAGAGGCATTGTTTTACATTAAATTCATTGCATTCAGTGTCTCTTTTCATGGTTGTAAATTTACAAGTCTTTTCTATTTAGTTAGCTAATAATGGAAACTTCCTTGTCCCGACTAGAAAGTTCGTATAAACTTTATCTTTTTTGTACGCCTTAAAGCAGCTTTTTTAATTTTTGTGCAGTAAAGAAAGAAGTAATATTTACTATTTAAACACAGCGGAAATTGATTTTACAGAACTGCTCATCTAACATTTTAAAATTTCAAAGCAGTGTGTGTCCTTAAGTGCAACTCATGAGTGTTACCGAATTGAAGGGAATTAAATATTTTTTATCTGCAAAATATTTCTTTACCATAGTTTGCAACAGAGTTGGGGAAGCAATATTTGTATCTTCTTAGAATGCGTAAGTCGAAAATTGGATATAATTATTCTTTATATGATAAATATTGAAATGTACAACTCAATGAGAAGAGTATTTTAATCATGAATGACCCCCCCCCCCCCTTTATTTTGTAATTTTTTTTTTAAGTATAGAAAAATGCAATTAGTGTATTTTGAGTTAAGGGAACAAGAAACCTAATCAAATTTTCAAAAACACTGATAGAACTTATTACAACAAAGAATTCTTCTATAAATCTCACGAGTGTTTTTTTTAAAGGGTAACATTCATGACAACTATGATAAAAGAGACCCAAATGATGAATAGATCCATAGTTATGGATATTGTATTACTTTAACTCATACTTTTATACATAGAAGAGATATATTTTTTTCACATATACACATCAGAGGCGTAGCTAGACCCGATTATCGGGGGGGGGGTTACTTCTATATATATATATATATATATATATATATATATATATATATATATATATATATATATGTGTGTGTGTGTGTGTGTGTGTGTGAGTGTATATGTAAACTTTTTTTAGTATTAAAAAAAATAAGAGGGAGGTGAATCTTACATGCTTTGGGATGGGGTGCCCCAAGTCCGATACTTGTGTCAAACAAAACAAAAGCAAAGATTTTTTTTTTTTAATGTTATTGAAAATTCAACTTTTTTCTTTTCCCTCCATTTAATTTAAAGTGAAATTTTCTAGCAACGTCTTGTCAAAACCAGTCTGTCCAAATCAGGGGGAAATCAAATATCTGATGAGAGTTTTCCGTTCATTTCAGTGTGACTGCTTAATTTAGAGGCTAACACACATCTACAAAAGCTGGCATCCCTGAAAGCTAATAAATACTTCCATTTCCGCCTGGATGTTTGGCTTTCAATCTCATCGGTGGTCAGACTATAAAGACTATTTTTACCAACTTGGTTTGTACTAAAAGTATGAAATAAAATTAAAAAAGACTTCTTGAATTATAACTCGCGAAAAATGAAATTGCTTTTCATATCGTTATATTTATATGTTGCTTTTTATGTATTTATATTTGTGCTAATTCTAAAGCAGTTAATAAAATTTGAATTAAAAAAATTAGAGAAGAAATATAGATGGTAGAAAGTTATTCGCTCAAAGCTGCATACCATCTGTTCTCCTTTCAAGTTTTTATTTTTAATTTTATTAGCTGCTTCAGAATGTACATAAATATCTATTTGAGAGAGCAACAGTAATTTTCGAGTGTTATAAACAGAGTGTTATAAACACGTCATTTTTATTTTCTACTTTTTAATGCGAACCAAGCTAACAGAAATAATCTAGATTCATTTCGTTTTTAAAATTTTATTCATGTAATGCTATGCAGTTTTTCTTTTGAATTAAAATAAAATTACCTTAGAAGAGTCCGATGGGACTAATGCTGCTTTTCTTCAGCCGACGTTAACTTTGTCTTTTTAGAGCAATCTTTTTCGTCATTTTCATTTTTTTCTTTGGGTTTAAAAAAGCTTGTTACCGGTTTTGCTCGCTTCATTATGCAGCAACTTTCACTTAGAATGTACTATTTTAAACACATTTCCAAACACATTCCAAGTGTACATTTCCAAAAGAATAAGCAGTTAATACTGGCTGAAAAATCAATGTGATAAGCAATGGATACTTTGGTTAGCAAAGGTCGTTTTGACCAACAAAAACCTCTATCGTCTCGAATTCCGGTTATGCTATCATTTTCGAATTCAAAGCCCAATGATCTTTAAAACAACAAACAAAAATATTTTCTTCAACTCAGAAACAGAGGAATTGTCTTCAAGAGCTGAGGAGGCAGTGCAAAAAGGGAGAAATGCGTTCTACGAATAGGCTTTCTAGGAAGATTAACAAAAGGACAGTCGTTTCACGCACTTTCTAGGAAGAAGAGTAAAGGGGTGAAATTCACAGGTTTGACATGTAAGATGAACTTTTTAAGTCCATGGTTGAACGTCATTCAAGTTAAAAGCCATTTCGCTCTGTTATCTGGATTAGTACTGTTCTTCGGTTGCTCTCTTTCTTAAAATTGTGATTCCTAAGAAAAACGAAATGATAGGAGTGAAAACAAAATATAAGATTTAATCAAGAGCCCATATTGTCTTTAGTATCGATTTCAAATTTTCACCATCATATTCCAAATTTCTATGAAGTTTCTTAAAGCCCCCGTATCTCCAAACCTCCTTATCTCGATTTTTTTTTCTTTTCTGTGAAATTCGAAATATACAGATTCGACTGTATGCAATATTTCCACTGCGCCACTCATAAAATTAAACAAATTTAACAATTTACAGATTCTATGACAAAGGAAGGCTACATATACGTGAATGTAACAAATCAATCTCATTTCTAAAGCAAAGTGTTAAATTTCACTCAATTATCAAAAAAATGTTGCAGCAGAGGGAGGCGTCTTTATGCTTGAGGGTCATTCATAGAGCAGATTTTCAATGGCATTGGGGGGAGGGGGGAGCAAAGTGAATTTTTGACCTTTGTTACTCAGAAAAAAGTCGTTTTGATTTTTTCTTTTTCTTCTTTTTCTTTCCTCTTCTTCTTTTTTCTTTTCCCTCCTTTTTTTTTTTGAGACAAACGTTTAGGGGGGGGGGTGTTCCCAAAACCCTCCCCTTAGCTACGTCCCTGATACACATACATAAATTCACATTTATTAAAAATGGAAGCGTGAACACTGACGCAAATGTTTCAAAAATGAAATTCAGGTGCATTGCTTAGGAAAACCTTTAATTCTTAAAATATGGCATTCAAATAACTACATATTTTAGAAGAATTAAAGCCCAAACTCTACAATAAATTATTTCATGAGTCCATCTCTCATGAGTGTTACGGTCTCTCATCAGTGTTACTATAGCCAAAATTCAGCATTTTTATTAATGAATTTTTTCTTTAATCTTTAAAAATTGGTTTCAATATTGAAATTTTTCAGTTACTCATAGTAATTACAATGAAAACATTTAATGTTTAATTTAATATGGTTTTTAAACTTTACCTTTTATTTAGGAAACAAAGTGACACTCATGAGAAAAACAGCTTACACACATTTTAATAAAAATACTTAAATTCTCTTAATAAATAACCATTTTGACTTATTTCTGAGTATTTCAGATAGTTTAATCAAGATTTGTTAGATTATTTATTTTTTGAAAATAAATTACAAAATGTTTTATAAAGGTAAGACTCAAGAGAAAAACGGTGACTTGCCACGAGGTTTTTCGGAATTTCTAATATATAAGCAAATTAATTCACAAATAATCACCTGGTTAGAAAGCCATAAATTGTAAGGAATTTGAACCTATGCAAATTTTAATGCTTATAACAACAAAAATTTCTAACTTTTATTGAACCTAATGAGTGAATTCATTTGAAAATCACCCCACATAGTACACATATTATGCACTTTGATTTGATTGCATAAATTATAAATTAGAATGAACCTTAGTTCCACAGGGGTGTCATCCTGTTTTGCTTTTTTCGAATTTAGACAGTCTTCTGAATCTCCAGCTTTCCTCTTTTTAACCATTGGATCAGCAGCAGGGTTGGCTTTCTAAAAATTGAAGCATGAAATTAAGTTCAATGCATAGAAAGTGCTTTACCTTCCCACTTAGAGGGTTTGTACTCAAAGTTGAAAATTAAAAGTAAGGAATTTTAGCTGGATTGTTTTTCAATTTTTAATTAAATTGGTTCATTGTTGAAAGGTGTATTTTTTAAAAACATATTTCAAGAAACATTATGCGTACAACTCTTATATTATTTATTTTTTCTTTCCAATGATATATTGAACACATAACATATAAAATTGATTGTAAAATATACATTTATTGCTTCTGGTACTTCAGCAAAACATCAGCAAAAAAAAAGTTATATCTGAGGAATAAAATTTTTCCACAGTTGGAGTGTACAGAATATTGGTACATATTACCAACTAAATTTCATAAAAATCAAAAATGGTGAAGCAGGAAAATTTCTGAAAGTTTGTTGATTTTATATGGAATGACCCCTATATTATCTTCATCTTACCTTATACTACGGACAAAACTAGGGAAATTTTTCAAAGACTACTGACTAATTTTTAAAATACTGAATTTTACTGACTAGTTTTATGCCCTGGACATGTAATTATTTCAACATCATTTTTTTCCACTTTTAATCTAAGTGGATCAAATCTCCTCCTATGAGGGAGGTTTACACAGTTTGGATTCATGAAAAATGTCCAATAAAAAAATTAATATATAATTTAAAGCAACACTGTAAAAAGCTGCCAGACATTATAAGGAAAAAAATAATTTCAACTTAGACATTTTCATACAGTCAGAAAAAAGTAGAAAAAATATGTTAGTAAAAAGCAAGTCAAACCTCCCTCGCTTCTCCTACACATATGGATCAATTATAAAACATTCACTAGTCTAAAAAAGATAGTTTTAAAAAGTGTTGTTTAATAGATTCTTACTTTAGCTGACAGTGTTTTACCTTTCCAAACATAACCATTCAGAACTTTTAAAGCATAATCTCTGTCACCAGTATCTCTAAAACAATAAAAAAAAGCAAAAATTAACAAAAACTATTATTTTTTCAGAACACTTAACGATGCATGATCAAAACAAGTTGAATTGGAATTGAAATAAAATTTAGGGATTAAGAATCTCATATTTAGTTGTTTAAAAAATTCTTCAAATTAGTATCAGAAATAAAAACTTTGGTGAAAGAAAGGGATAGCTATACTTTTTGTTGGCTTTGTGTTTTGCATTGGTACACGAAGAAAAATATTATATCTGATAATGTACAAGAATGAAACATCTACAACCAATATTAAATCACATATTTTTGAAATGAACTGTAAGAGGCAACTTTTGAGAACAAAGTAAATAAAAATGTTATCTGTTTTTTTGAACCACTTTGAAACTGAAGTGTCTGTTTATCACACAGGTTTTATATTATTTTCTTATTAGAACCATATAATGAGATATTCATAAAAAACCTAAACATCTTTTGGATATTTGGATAAAGAATGAGACAGCTACAATACATAAAAATTAATTTCACATAACTAAATCATATTTTATTAAAATCTCATTAAAATTGGTTTTATACAGGCAAAATACATAACCCTCATATAAATAATAGCCGATGATTGAGTAACCTGCGCGTTTAAACAATGAAACTACCGCCACAGCATGATAATCTGATAATATGTTTTGGCAATGTTTAACATGCAGGGAAATGCTTTATTGTGACAAGGCTGAACTCGATCTGGCAACTTAACAGTTTTACTGGTAAGAATGTGTCATTTCAGGGGAATAACGAAATTAAAAAATGGTAAACAATGAACGCTACCAACTGGAGTTTAGGGTTAATCCACTGGAGTTGTGTTACAATTTCAACTATCAAAATAGAACCAAATAGGGAATGGCTTCGTTAAAATGTAGAAGCAATTTTCACCCGTCATACTTTGACGGGCAACTTTCTAGCATTAATTATAACAGGGTGGCGACAGCAACTGTGAAAAAAAGTTCCCTGACTTTTCCCTGATTTCCCTGATTAAGTTCACCAAATTTCCCTGATTTACATTACCAATGATAATGGTTTCCTTTCTTTGTTCTACTTGAAATCCATTGTATGTTTGTATAAAATGCAGTATTTTAAACGTTTTAAGTTGTGTAAAGTTGATGAACTAAAGATGTATTTTTAAAAAATGCTACTTTTTTAACAAAATGGTTTAAAAAACATATCAAGTCAATTCTTTTGGAAAATTGTTTTGCTAGAACTAAAAAGTAATTGAAATTATTTTGAACTAAATTTTCAAACAGTATAATAATTGTTGCAAAAATAACAAACAATAGTGAAAGAATATAAGTAATGTAGTTACTCTTATTGACATATTTATGCAAAACAGATGAAACCTTTTGACATCCATTCATAGGGAGCTTTTCTCTAATCAAGTACAAAGGTTTTAATGAATGAATACAGCATTTTAACAATAAAAAAAATAAAGATATTTACTTACACAAGTTAACTCTATTTTAAATGATTTAAGTATGTAACAAGAAAAATCTTAGATTGGTTTTGTAACAAACAACTTTGAAATGCCAGAAAAAAAAGCAATTAGTTAATTTCAAAATATATAAAAGAAGAATACAACTTGGTTATAAAATAAAAGAATCATTTAAGTCTGAAGAAAAGAAAGCCTTTATAATCTGCGGCGATAACAAATAGTATAAAGGCAAAAAACAAAGTTTTTCTGATTGAAAGTTCAATTACAGCAATTAAATTAAAAACGTGAAGAAGTAATAAATTTTAAGCTTTTATCAGTATTAATTCAAAACCCAAAGATTTCTTCTTAAAATCATGATTACAGACGCTAATCACATCGAGACAATGGAATAAAGGCAAAGGAGTGAAGGCATTAATGAAGGCTTCCTCTGTGCCTGTATGGTTGTTCATTTAACGTCATACTGAAAGCATGAAAAGAAATTTCAAGCTAGGTAAAATAAACAACCTAACAGACACAGAAGCAATCTTAGGAATTTCATCCTGTGGTTAATAAGTAAGATTCAATACTTAGACGTAGAGGAAAAAATATGCACAAATATGCGGCAGTGTATAATCGCATCTCATTATTTTTTTTTCGAACAGATAATTGGCGGAAAATGCGTAGGAAATTAGGATACTTAATTTTTAAAGCAAAAAAAAAAAAAAAAGCCTTCATAAAATTAATTTTCCCTGATTTTCTGTTATTTTTTTTGAAATTCCCTGATATTTCCCCGACTTTTCCCTGATTAATAAAGTTCCCTGACTTTTCCCTGATCTCCCTGATTTCCCTGATCTGTCGCCACCCTGTATAAACACAAATTCTTAAAAAATGATTGTTTCCAAAAAGTGGAGCTGTTCCATTCCTGCACCAAGATCTTCAATTCCTGTGTTCATTTTCTTTTCCAGTAAGGAGACAAAAGAGAAAAAAGATCTTCCAGTCGAAAATGTTTTTATCAAGTTTTAATACATTGTCTATTAACAAAATGCATATTTTGTAAGACCTGGTGCAAAACAAAGGCAAAAATTTTTTAAAAATATCTTAGTAATTATAAGTGAGGTATGAAATGAAATAGCAATCATTAGTATTGTAAAATAATACAAGTGTAGTTATATTTTGAGCATTTAATATTTATTTACTTGATTTGAAGAATAATTTTATCAAACAACGTAAATGTATTTTATAATATTTAAAACATGCGCAAAAAGATCAAAATTTACAAGGATTGCCATGTCTCTCAGACTTAGCCTAAAATGCATTTATGAAGACATGATACTTTTTTTTAAACCTTGGAGTAAATTGTGCATTGTGCAAGTGATAATATATTTGAAGTAGGGGATGGAAAGAGGGGATATGTGACATTTGTTAACATTTTAAGATCATCATGTAGATAGTCACTAACATATTAACAGGTTTTCAGACAAGTCACAATACATTTTTGGGGGAGCTTTTTGCCTTATACAGAACTATGTAAAACATTTATGATGTACATTTTTGTATCTTCTCAGGGCTACAGCAGCATATGGGAGTGCCCTGCATGTGGGAAATGGTAACTGTAGATGTGCACTTTTATAGAAGTGCAAAATTAAATGTTACACTTTCATAATTTAGAGAAACATCTGATCATTAACCACTTTGGAAATAAAAAAAACAGCAGTTTTAACTTCATTAAAATGTTTGATTGTGATAAATCATTAAAACTCACACAACACAAACTGTACATAAAAGTTAAAATACATATTTGTTTCCTCCACTCTTTTATTTGCAAATATCTTAACATTAAAATAACAAAAATATATAGATATTGTCCACACTGCTTAATCAGGTAACAGATAAACAAATACCCTACTTATACGAACAAAACCTCCCAAAACCAAATATTTCTTCATCGGCGCAATGTTAAAGATCCCCGCTTAATCGAATAATCAGCTTTAGCAAATTTTTTGCTGAGAAAAATTTTAAAACAAGTAAAGTAAATAAACCATTGTTGACTTAAAAATATAAAATAATATTTTTCCTCAACAACCTTCAAGAAAAACCACTTCCATCAAAGTATTTCCACTGTTTTATTTAATTTTTTTTGTAGTTGTCATTACCAAAAAAAAAAATTGATAGTCTCTTTGATAATTAAATTAAATATTAAAAAGAAATATAAACAAACAAAAGCAGATGATAATAAATTGATAAATATTCAATGTAAAACACGGGAGACAAGGAGAGAAAAAAGGAGTTAGAAAAGAGTTCTTAAAAGAACTTGAGCAAGCCAACCACTATTGTGGACTTATTTAAAAAATAATGTACAGGGTATCTGCTACATTTCAAGTTTTGAAGTCCATGACTTTCCCTGACTTCTGCTCGTAACTTTCCATAACTCACGAGCAGTGGCGTGCAGATCAATATTTTTTAGGGGACTAGTTGGTTACGGTAAATTACGATACACAAAAGTAAAAAGATTTATAGATATATTATCTTCCCTATTATTATTAACTTCAGGTTATGTTTCAAAGTTGATGAGCAACATTGCTCACTAAGATGAAAATCTATTCGAGTTTAACCAAAAGTTTTCAACTGAGTAATGGCTTGGTAGTGTCCTTGGGTTTTCTCGTGAAATTGCTCATATCTGAAAATCCATTGGCATTCCAGACGCCTTTTTCCTTTTCAAAAAGGACGCAGGGCCAGCAAAATATTTTTTTTTCTGGACTTACAAGCAGTCAGCCATTTAACAGTCTCAAAGTAATCTTTCTTAAAATGTCGATTGTAATTTTTTAGCTTCGCAGCTATTGCTAGGTCAGGAGTAGGCCTGCTCTGCGAAATTATTTGAGCTTTCTCTTGGTCAAATCAAAGCTCCGAACGAACGGTTTGCGAGAACGTCCAGCAGGCAGCACAATTCTCTTCTGAGCTCCAGGGCAGTCTGTGCTGTTGTACATGCTCCTCAACTACGTCCAGTTGGGGACTTGTTTTTTTGACCAAGTCCCCTTCCATTACAAAAGAAAAACACAATGGACGCAGGAAAATAACTTTGACTAGTGAATTTGTTGTTTCCTGAAGCTCACATAGAAACCTGTACACTAGGTACGGAAACAAAAATTTATCCGTTGGTTTAAAAAATGCATGAAATAATCAAATAAGCTTTCGAGCGAACGCCAAGGATCTAACAAAGCTATATGAGATCTGGGGAACAGGTTCTTAAGAGCTAGTCCCTCGGACAAGTCCATTTAAGATGTCGCACGCAGGGGAGAAAGGGAGGGAGGGGCAGTAAAAGAAGTAGCGCTTTCTAATAAACTTGTTTTTCTGCTCACGTTTTTTCTTAATAAATTATTCTGCAAAGTAATTTTTTGAAGGGGCAAATATTTAAGGGACCAGCCTAGTCCCTCTGGTACATGGGCGGCACGCCACTGCTCACGAGATGCAATTTTTCCAGAAAAAAACATTAATTTTTACAAGAATATCTCAATTAGTGTTTTGTGAAAATTAGATTGCAACCATCTTATTTATGCTTTGGACATATGTTTCCAAAAATTTCAAATTATAGTGAAATGTAACTAACTCAGCTACGATTATAACTAAAAAACAATTTATGCAACAATGTCTGAAACTTAATTATTTTGCTACCAAGCACATACATTTATATTATTGTTTTCTGAAAATTAATGATTATTTTTATGAGTCTCTTAAATCAACACCATAGGCGGATTTAGGACTAAGTTCCTGGGGGGGGTGGGGCAGGGTTTTTTTTTTTGGGAGGGGGGCAACATTAGTTGTAATCAAGACTGGATTTAGACTTAAAATTGCTCAAAGCTATTTCAGGTTTTGGGTCTCTTTTGTAGTTCAGACAACTTTTCTGTCAGTGGTGAAAAAGGCTCCCCTCGCCCCCATGTTGTTTTTTTCCCCTGTGATACACCCAGTAGCAGAAACTCTGTAGTCAGTCTGCGACACTATTTTCGGTAGTTAAAAATAATCTGCAGCATTATTATTAGTTTTATTTTAAGTTTTCATAAAATACACAAGTCCTATGTGAAGGCCAAGACTTCAACAATTTTCCAACTGGCCAGTGGCCACTAGACCCGAAAAACTTAGTGGCCACCACTGTCGCTGAGTTTTAAAGCAATAAGGGGGGGGGGGCAGCAGCTTTCACTACTTTCCTAAAAATAAATAGAACTCTACACACTATGAAAACCAATTATTCAAGATATATTAATTTTAATATGGAAAATTTGCGTTGAAATAGGATTTTAAATTATTTAAATTAGTAAATGAGAAGTTTGCAGGAAACTGCATTTTAGATGAAATATTTAGCTTATAGCAAAGCCTTCAAATCAATGAGGATCAAACACAACTGTGCAGATAATAATTCGCATTTTTCAAAAAAAAAATATTTTATAAAAAGAAAAAAAAAACATGATTTATCGAACACTTTATGTTATTTTCAATAGTTTGTGTTGAGGTAAACATCCAATTCTGTTTTTGGAAACTTAGGTAAGTAATAGTATCGTTTATTTCCAGCTTGCGAATGACCAAACATGGCGTCTACGCGAAAAATTCATGGTTATAAATAGATATTTGAATTTGTTACATAAAAGTAGTAATAAATTCAAAACAATTTAGGTGAAATAGTTTTTAGCACATTAGCCTCTAAAGCAATGAAGAAAAGATAATATTCTGAAGATAAAATTTTGCAATTTTAAAAACAATAATTAAGAATTACCAAAAAAAAAAAGGCACATTTTGCATAATTTTCAACAGTTTGCATTGCAATAAACATCCAATTCCGTTTTGAAAACGTAGGCACTTCATGAGTCTTGCGTACCAACATCTTAGGAATGACCAAACATGGCGACTACGCTAAAAATTAAGATATGAATTTCTGAATTTGTTGCAAAAAAATATTTTCAAAATAAAAATCCTCATGAGACTAAACTTTAGTTGAAGCTTTAGCACTTTTGCGACTAAAGCAATGAGGATAAGGTGTAATTTTCACATAAAACTTTTCATTCCTCAAGAAAATTATTTTAAAAAATAAAAATAAAAAAACGATTGATTTGCTGTAAATTTTAAGTTATTTTCATTTCTTGGCAGAAAAATAAAACATCCAATTCATCTTTGTTTTTGAAAATTTTTGCACTTTTCTACTTCGATTTTGTGAATGACCAAATATGGCGACTATGTTTCTAGCTGAAATGCTGAACCATCCATCGCTCAAAAAGCGATCTCCAAACGATCTTTTCCCAAGCTGCATTTCTTTTTTTCCCTTTTATTTATTTATTTATTGAGCAATCACGATTGCTTATTGCTTTCATTTGACTGTTTTTGGCGTGCTATCATTTTATTTTCTCGCCAGCACCCTCCGCACCATCACCGTCGACCGGCTCCTCACGATGCTGCTCCTATAGCGAAACTCGTCTCCAGGTTGCATCCATGTCCTACACACACGCACTTACATACACAACTACGCACACACACATACACCTACACACACAAACACATACACACACGCATACATACAGACACCTACACAAAAACATACACACACACATACACACAACTACCCATACATTCATGCCTGCACACAGACACAAACACATATGCCTACACACACATACACATACCTTCCCCCCACACACACACATTCATACACACAACTACCCACACACTTATATCAGCACACAGACACAAACACAAATGCCTACATACCTACACACACATACACATACCCCTACACACAAACACACACGCCTACATACACACACTCTTGATTGCGAAAAACATAATTTGAATTCAAGATGTCAAAATTCAAACTAATTTATCCTTTTTTTCTTTCTTTCTTTTTGTTCTTCGGTAAAATTATCTGCAGGCCACGGGAAAATCTGCGACGCACGTCTCGCATCTCGCAGTTTCTGCTACCGGGGTGATACATAAGGTAATGCCTTACTTTTTATGTGTTTTTGTTGCTTGCTGTCCTTTTGAATTGAACTTTAGAGGGAAAATGGTAACTTTAAGTACGGTATAGAATATTTCCAATTTTAGCGGGTCCAGGGGTTTCTCCTACATAAGGTAATGCCTTACTTTTTATGTGTTTTTGTTGCTTGCTGTCCTTTTGAATTGAACTTTAGAGGGGAAATGGTAACTTTAAGTACGGTATAGAATATTTCCAATTTTAGCGGGTCCAGGGGTTTCTCCCCCGGAGAAATTTTGTAAAACAGATATAAAATTCTGCATTTTGAAACCTTATAGGGGTAATTGGAACTACAAAAATCTTGGGGAAAAATAGGTAAACATACTCTTTTGCAAATTATGATAATACACAATGAAAACTGTTTTTGGGTTGATAAATCAATGACAGCAGTACTCAGAGAGCAAGATAACAGATGATTATGCGTTGTTATTTGCTTGCATCGGCTGCCGGTTCAATTCAATTAGTTTTTAATCACACCTCCAATTTACCGACAAATACAACAATGAATTAAATATAAAATAATGAATAGTAAAAAATGCTTTAAAATAAATGGTGTACAGATTTTGAAAATAGGTACAGTAAAACCTGTAAAGTTGACCACCTCTCTATGTTGACCACTTTTGTCGGGAACGGAATTTTTCCTATCTCATATAGCGAAGGAAAACCTCTGTAACTTGACCACCTCTCTATCTTGACCACTAATGTACGCCAAATTTGGTTTGGAGTATTGTAAAAAACCCTTTGTAAGTTGACCACTTGGTTTATTTTTTTCAACTTTCTTCAGCAAATTATTTTATTTTATTATTTATTTACTTATTATTATTATTATTATTATTATTATTATTTTGATAGCTTTCTAAGAATGCTTTTAATGCTTTGATGAGAGACTAGCATTTTACTAACTAAACAGCAGCTTAAAGCTTATGCTGCTCTTTATTCTCAAAACTAGTTTTTCATTTGTTGTTCTACTTGAGATAGCATTTTGTACTCTGTTCAATGAAAATAGGTGTCAGTAGTAAAGTTCAAAATCTTTTCTTTCAGTTGCAATATGCTGTGGCAACACAGGAATTGTGCAAAAAGAGCTGGCCTGGATCTATATATTTTGGGTCCCCCTGCAACAAAATATGTAGGCCCCTCCCTCCTGGCCAGCAGTGTCTATTTGTAAAGTGCATAAGTCTTAGTGCTAGTTTTTTTCAATTTTTTCTTCAATTTCTAGGGCTGTTAGCCCCTTTAAGGACGCGGGCCCCTCGCACTGCGGGTACACAGGTCTGGGCCTGCTAATGAGTAAAGTTACATGTTTCTGGTCCAAGGGATTAAGAGATAGTACATTTAATTTTTCCTTTATGAACTGGGAGAGTCGATCTTGTTACTCTTTGTGCTATACATAAAAAGGCTTCAAAAAGAAAGTTAGTTGAACTTGAGATTAATAAAAAGTATGAAATATTAAAATTAATTGAAAATGGAGAAAACCAGAGAAAATTAGCTGGTATATATGGAATTTCTAAACCTACAGTGTCTAATATAGTTAAAAACAAGAAAAAAATAACAAAATTATTTGAATAGTATTTTTAATTATTGTTTTACTTTCAATAATGTTAAACACTGAAAGTGAGTTGAACAGAAAGAGTAAGGGTGAATTCCTCAAAAAATGAATACATGGTGCAAGAAATGACAAAAAAAAAAACGCCCTTTATAAGTTGACCACCTGTCTAAGTTGACCGCCAAAGTGCTGCACCGCGTGTGGTCAACTTACACAGGTTTCACTGTAACAAGAAAGTAACATGCTGCCCATTTGGACAATTCGTAATTTATACACTTGATAATAAATAAAATTTAAGTACACTTTGCTTAGGAGTTTCGAAGACTGATGTAATTCTTTTCAAGGACCGAGAACAATTAAGATTATTTAAGGCACTTCATTTACCCCAGTCTCTGAAATTTAATACAAGGTTGTACAGTTTTACAGTATTGTTCTAACTTTGCAAGAGCAACTATTTTAAGTTTAAAAGAAAAAAAACTGTAGATTTCCCAATGCACCTGCTTTTTTTTCAATTACTAGTACAGAAAATGAAAAAAAATAGAAGTAGTGTTTTTTTTCCCCCCGCCCGAGCTGAACAGATTCATAATATGCAGAAGAAGTAAGATAAAAACAAGCAATACATAAGAATTTCCAAAATACAGCATTCAGGATTAAATACACAGCAAGATATGAAACATGAGAAACGTGAGAACCATGATTTTTACAGCTTTGCTGCAGGATGTCACAAGCAGACCCCGAAGTGGTTTTTTGAGGGGGAAAAGTAGGAAATAAGGAATCAAAAATTTAAAAAGTAGGAAAAGTAAGAAAAAAAAATCACTTAAAAAAGTTGGAAAAAATAGGAAGAGATAGGACTACACACACGTCAAGACGATTGACAATCATTAGTATGAAAAATAAACTGGTGGAAACAAAGATATTAATTACAAAAATATGAAATAAAATCTAAACAAAGAAACACCTTTCACCAGTACAGTAATAAAATGCAATATAACGATCGCAAAAAAAAGAAAAGAAAAAAAATAATGATAATAATAATAATAATAAAACTCTTAATTCTTGGTGCAATTAAACCATTTTTGTTAAAATTTGTTTTGTCAAAAACGGAAACATTCCTTCGAGTTCATCCTTTTATCAAAAATACTAACACTTTCAGCTGCTGTTATCATAAACTATGATACAAAAGCAAAGCAAATATTTAATTAGTTTTAGTTAAAAATAATCAGCAGCTGACATGCATTTTTGCATAAACAGAGACAGATGTTTGAATTTGAAAAAAAAAGAAAACGACTGAAAATGTAGAACTAAAATAAATGTGTTCTTAAATATGGGACATAAAATTTATAATAAACTAATTAAACTAAATAAATAATGAAATAAGTCAACTAGAGGGTTTGTATTATGTTATGTATTTTTAGCATTCAACATACATTTTTGTTCTGGCACGTCATTTATGGAGTCGATTTCTCCCCTCCCTGGCTTTGGAAAATTAATGCTTAGCTATACAAGTTTGTGCGATTTTTGTTGTTTTCAGATAAAATTTGCATTCAGTATATATTCTTTGCTAGCCACCTCCGGGGGGAAGCGCTTGATAATCGATATAAAAATAAACGAGGTGTTTTAAAAACCAAAGTTGTGAAATTTGCTGAATTTCATGTCTAACTGTAGCAGATAAGAGAAATGGGCTCGCTGAGCATCTGAAGTTTTACCGTTTTTCGCTGGTTTTCTTCGGATGCTCGGCGAGCCCATTTCTCTTATCTGCTACAGTTAGACATGAAATTCAGCAAATTTCCCAACTTTGGTTTTTAAAACGCCTCGTTTATTTTCATATCGATTATCAAGCGCTTTCAAAGTGACGGTCAGCTCTAATTTTTATCAAGCAATAAAAACGAATATTGTTTTAATGGTTTGATGATTTTTACCTCCTTCTTGTTTCAAAATTTTTGTTACAAAAAAAGGAAACATCCATGCATGGTAAACATAACATTTTTATCAAAGACAAAGATCAGCTACTAATGTTTCTCTGTGCATAAAAGGGAAAGCATGTAGTTTATCTCAATCCTTACTATACAACGAAAATATTCATTCGGAAATTGTTCACAAAATTGAGTGAGGGGGGAGCACCTGGCATCAAATGCCTACATATATCTCTTCCCCCCCCCCTCCCTTTGATCAAGCGCACTAAGTACAATAACTTACAGTAGATACGCCGCATCGGTATAATTGCCGCACCCTGAAAAGTGTAAGAGTCTGTCAAAAAAATTTTAAATGCTCAGAAATGTCGCATTGCCATAAACACAGCACATAAAAATGATGAGCAACTCCTCGATATTGATGATATATCAGAGTAGAAAATACCCATTAAAAAGAAAAAAAATACATATTAGTTTGTGGCTCTATCCCCCAACTTTTAAAAATGTAAAGAAATAAAAACAAAATATCGCATTTAAATTGATTCCCAATTTTTACGCTTTGCACATCCAGGTTTTGCTTTTTTTTTTCAAATACACTCTTTTCAAGGAAAGAAAAGAAAATTTTATAAATTTTATAATCATGTTTACGATTTAGAATGAACAATAATCATATTTATGTACGAAAAAGTTAGTTTCCGCGATTATTTTTTAAGTGGTCCGTTTTTGCGAATTTCTGTTTCTGCTTTTATGTTGTACTAACATCAATAAAATATGTACAGTGTACAAGTTTTTCATTTTTTGCTTCCTTATGTTCTTTTTAAGGTTTTACATTGCCTTTCTGTTTAAATAGAGCTCCATTTCACTTGCAATCATACAAAAAATTGGCGAACAGGAAATTCGGTTTTTCCCGCATTTTTTGAACAGTCGGCCGTTTACTTTAATTAAAGCTTCTAACTGATGGGTAAATAATATATAATTGCATCAGAATGTGCCAATATCCATATATTTAGTTTTGTTAATACAGTAGGACTGAAGTCGGGGCGATAAAAAGAAAAGTCGATCACACACTCCGCAACGGCAAAAAAGTCAATTACGAAAAATTTAACTTTTAAACACGCAAACGCTGCCGCCGCGGCATTCCTTCCAGAAATTAATGTAGTCAGTCAATGAAAAGTTCAGGATCTGCTTGCTTCTTTTGCTTTTCAAAATTAAAACATGTAAAAAATTATCGGTGCGGCATTGTAAAAATAATAATCAATGCACAATTAGAAGTGCTATACTTATGAAAGAAAAAGTAGGAAAAAAAAGGAAAAAGTAGGAAAATGAGAGAGCTCTAAAAAGTAGGAACTCTTCGGGGTCTGCACAAGTAGCTGAATTTGACACAGTTCAGCATTTCTCCCTGTATCTGTCCCTGTATCCTGTCCCATTTGTTATAAATTTGTCTCCCTGTACCCTGTCCCATTTGTTATAAATTTGAAAACTTATGATTTGTATCCACACTTGTCCCAATTTTCAAAGTTTTCAAGCACTTGAAAATGAAATTTATTTTTTCAACAACTTTTCTCTTTTGGAAAAAATCATGAAACTTTTTGGAGTTTGCTGCTTTTAACAAAGTGGGTGTCCTAAGCCATAGCTTGTTTAGTTTGCAGGTAAACCCGTTTTTTTTTAATTTCTGTTTTTCAGCTTCTAATTTGTTGAAATAACCGTTGGATCGATTGTTTTAAGTATTGCAGCTGAATGTATAACTCGATCAGTCGATATTTTCACTTATATAATTTCCCTAATCGTTTTCAGTTCAAAATAGTTATTTTTAACACATTTTTAGCATCCCAGTGACAGCTTTACTACTTGTAATAGTGTACCTTGCCGCAGCACCCCCCCCCCCCCCATTAGAAAAGGTCATTCGCTGTTCTTTTCATTTTCATTTCTGAACTATTCAAAAAAGGAAAAAAAATCATGATTTTTTCTTTTTAGATTTTGGGAAGTGTTTTGTTACTATGTATAAAGTCCTTCCAAGACTGGGGGGCATTGTCCCTCCTCGCCCCCCCCCCTTAAATCCGCCCATGATCAACACAGATGCAAATGACTTAAAAGTTTTGAGTCCGATGAGAACGGCAAAATTAGAGGTCTATGACTCCTCAACTACACAATTGACAGATAAGAAAGGTTAAAAAATAACACTAAAAGCACAATCATTAATGTCCAAACGGTAGAATCACATATTAAAAAAAAAAAAACGAGCAAGTATTATAGAAGCAGATGCAATCAGATTTCGAAAAGTGTGAAAAATCGGGACTGACACATAAAAGCGTAAGAAACGGCTAAGATGCATGAATTTTGCACTTTATCAGTAGAATTCGATAAATATGCATGTTCTTGAACACAAAATCCATGACCAGTTGTCAGTTTCCATGATTTTTGAGCATTTTTTGTTGAAAATCATGATTTTTCTGGGCCATTTTCAATCATAGTCAAAATCCACGACTTTCCCCAACTTTCCAGGTGTGCGGACACTCTGAATGTACTGAAAAAGGATGCCAAAACAAAAAATTAGTATCTCAAGTTGTATATATATATATAAAATATTGTTCTATTTTGCTGTTAACTTGGCTTATTCAAAAAACTTTTACCAATATTACTAATTACTTCCATACTGATGTTTTATTATTATGTTTTTAGACAAATGTTGTCAATTTGGAAAGGTAAAAAAAAATTCCGCTTAGTTGAATAATATTCTTTGAAACCGGTGGTATTCGTTTGGGCGGAGCAAACAGTATAAATAAATATTGGTACTTACTTAAAAGTAATAAAAACAAATTTTGGTGGTGATCCTATTGCTTTTATTTTTCTTGGACTCAAACTTAAAGTGATATTCAGCAATTTTCTAAGTTGCTGCAATGAAATTGAGTTGATTGTAGAAATATGATAAAAGCAACACGAACATCAATATGATTGGTAAAATATCATGAACATGATTTGTAAAACATCACAACATGAACATGATTTGTAAAACATCACAACATGAACATGATTTGTAAAACATCACAACATGAACATGATTTGTAAAACATTACCTTTAATAACTAGTTAATAGTATAATATAATAATAATAATAATGCAACATGCAAACATCTGTACACTTCTGGAGAATCTTTCAATACTTTGAAAATAATATCATGATCAATGTCTAGATATCTTAAAATTTGGGAATACAACAAATAAAGAGCATAATTGTGCGACGATGTAGTAATGTTATCATCATAAAAGGTAACGACAAATTTGTTTAAGCTTGGCCTCAATTATCATACTAGCATGTTAGTAGGCATAAAAGTGCAGGGGTTGCCCAAAAGAGGGGGGGGGGGGATACCATTTTTACTCAAACCAAAGTTTTCAAAATTTAAATACTTAGAAAATATTTGTGAAGATTAATTAGAATGTTTTTAAAAAATCTTTCTTTACCTGGATGCTGCATGTGGATTTAAGCAGGGGAGCCTACCTAGGGGGAAGGGGGGGGGGGGGGTCATAGCGCAGACAGTGTCATTGAAATTTTTTGGGCTTAAGTGTGTTTCGAGGGGTATTTTTTCCTTTCTTTTGGACGAGGCTCTTGCTTGGGAGGGGGCAACCTTGCTCTTAGGGCAATGGGTATCTCTGATTTAAGTGTAAAAACTTGATGGCTTGAATTTATTTTGCAGTAATCCTGTGACTTATACAAAAAAGTCAATTATGCAAAATTTATAAAAATAAAAAAAATATTCACAATAAATGATTTTAAATATATTTTGGAGGGGCCCAAGTATCTTCGGCTTCCCTCTCTCTTTAAATATGTCATTCCACCTACTTACTAATTATGAACAACAAAATCTGCACACTTGCATAATTAAGTCACTACTGCTTCAAAAGCAAGAAAGGAGCAATGTGCACTAGGGCTAGGCGATATACCGTCATTTATCGATGTATATCAACTACCACGATAACAATATTTAGATTTCTATCCATCTGATATATCGCTTAAAAAGAAAATACGGGACTTAATTACGGAGAAATTGAAATACTGACTCAAAAATACATAATCTTTCATAGTTCAGTGTGATCGGCAAGTGTTTGAAATTTCAAGAAATTATCTGCATTCTTCAAACAGTTATTTAATATTTATTTTTTTAATATAGTAAAAGGGAAATTTAACTACGCATCGAAAGTCAAGGGGGACCCCTTGTCAGTTCGGTCTCCAGATCCCCTCCCCCTATAAAGTTTTTAAAACTTATACTACTACGATTCAGAGCGGGGCACTTGAAAGGAGCGCGCTCCTAGTTTCTGACAAAGCTCACATGGCCTCTCGTGGGCCCAGAAAAGTGAATGTGTGTTGGTTAAGAGAGCATCTTAATGCAACAATTAAAAATTAACCAATTGAGGTATCAATACGATTAATAGTTCAAATTAAACATAGACCATTGGTATTGTGTGAAATAAAAGGTTTAAGAAAAATACTGAACCACTTTTTTTAAAAGGGGGGAGGCGTACAAGACGAGAAAGCTATATCTTTCCTTGTTATAGAAAGCGATTATTGAAGAATAGTTACGAACAATTTTGTAACAAAAGTGTGAGGTATAAGGCGGCCACCAAAGTACCTTGTACTTGGGGCACCTTGATCCACTTTCAAGGGTTCTGTTCGAAAATGCAAATTAAAAAAGACGAATAGAAGAGTTTTTTTTAAATCTTGGATAACAACAAATATGCAACTGATATTTTAGTTTAAAAAAAAAAAACTCTAGATTTTTTGAAGAGATAAAAACAGAAAACTAAAATTGAAAATATTTCAAAAGGAACTTACACCATATCCAACATAATTTGGCAAATTGCCAAGCTCAATTTTAAAAATTTCTGACGTGAAATCGCCTAATCTGGTGTAGGAGTAAGGATCATGTTCCTTGTTTTCACATGTATCTATTGCAGTCTCCAATTTGAGTGTTTCAGATTCAGCTACCTCACACTCATTGTCCTCTTTTTCCACAAGGCGAGAAGATTCTGGAACGTCCGGAATGTCAAATTTGGAACCAACTAAAGTTGTATCAGTCATGTCTGCAAATTTAGGATTAAGAATTATAATAACTTTTTTTTTAATTAATAAATCAAAATAAAATAAAATTAGAACAAAAAAAACCTTAATAGAGCAACACAATATTAAATTTATAAAACATCATTTTTCATGAGGTAAGAAACAATCTTAAGTAATTTATTCAAAAGAGGGTTTCTTTTCTTTTTTTTTCTTTCTTTTTTTTTTTTTTTTTTTTTTTGTTTTGTTTAAATAGCTTGACATTAAGGGGCAGATAAAATTTGCAGTACCCCTCATTTTTTTTAGTCAAATATAAAATTTGTCTGTCAAATACAATAAGAAAAAAAAATATTTTGATTCTCAATTATTACATATTTAAACCTAAAATTTAGATGCAAAAAATGATAAAATTTTATTATGTAAATTGCATTACCAAACTTAGCATTTTAAAGGCAAAAATTTTATGTCTGCAAATATTAATGTTTTAATATTACTTCTAAACAGAAATTGGCAGTTTACTTCAATCAGAGCCTTCTGAACAGGCCCGACAAAAGGCAATGTCAGCCTAGTCAAAAACTAGGGGCCTGGTCCTAGGGGAGCCCGGTGACACTGACGCAAAAAAAAAAAAAAAGAAAGAAAGAAGGACAGAAAAAAAAGGAAAGAAAGAAAAAACGGGGCGGGGGGGGGGGGGGCTCTGAATAAAGAGAAAACATAAAGATTATGTAAAATTTACTCTTTTGATGCTTACTGTTGTGGCACCTGAAATAGAGTTGATGGTTTTCTAGTAAGCAGTTTTGATTTTTTTTTATTTTTTCTCCCTTTTTTTTTCTACTTTTTCCCCTTTTGTTTTCTTTTTCCCCCATTTTTTCTTCTTTTCCTCCCCCTCCCATTTCTTTTCATTTTTTCTTCTTCCTTTTCTTTTTCTGGGGGGAAGGAGGGGGCCCGGAAAAATAACTGACAAGGCGCCCGGCTTGGCTCTCTGCAATCCTGCTTCTGAAACAAAATAGAAAGCCTGCAAGGAGAAAATTTTCAAGGGAATGACTATCGAAAAAAGAGCTCTTGAAATTCCCAATTTCTAGGTTCTGTAGCCAGCTTAACTTACATTAACCTATTGAAAACAATTAGCACCAAATGTTCCATTTTTTAAGGCTAGATATTATTGCTCTTATTCACTCACCTACCTTGAAGTTTCAATCCAATCTTATTTTTTAAAAAAAAGGATACATTTATAAAACATAAGACAGGTTTAATTTGGGGAAATTATTCATGTACAGTTCACTGCTTTGAAACAAAGATGGATTTACCAAAAGTTATAAGAAGGTGGAGTTGACCCCCCTGTGACGAATTTTATTATGATTTTTAGCAATCTTCAAATTTTTAGACTTGAAAAAATAGTACATGGAATTGATGTTAACCTGTTTTTTGCTTTGTTCTGTAAAAAGTATTTCTTCTCAGCATGTCACAGTTAAAAGAATTCACTGAATTTCTGGGCTATCGCTACTTTCAGTTTTTTTGTTGATTTTCAAAAGCACAATCATCTTTAATGAGTTTGACCATTGGAAAATTCTAGAGAGGGGGGGACTTGAATGGGTTTTTATTAGAGACGTACCGAGTACTCGGTAACTACTCAGTACTTGGCCTACTCGGCCAATTTGCCGAGTACTCGGTACTCGGCCAAATTTTGATCAGATACTCAGCCAATACCGAGTAGTTGCAAAAAATTGAATATTGTCCAAGACAGATACTAAAATTCATAAAAAAGTGCAAGCATATATAATATTCTGTAATCATTTACAAGTCAAGTAAAAATTCTGCAAAAAGGAGAAGTATAGAAAATATGGAATTTTTATATTAGAAATGGGTTTTTGCTACAAAAAAACTATTTATAAGAAATATAAAAATACCTTTGCTTAAAAAATAAAAGGAAATAAAACAACCTTAAAAGCACAGTGCAGGAACTCTGCAGACACGTGTTTTGGCATTACAAGGAATTCCTTTTCCACTACACAATATGTGAGCTCGTCGATTTAAAGGCATCCGACAAAAGTCGGATTTTTTTGTCGAATGTCTTTACATTCTTTAGCTCACATTTTATGCACTGAAAAAGACGTTCCTTGTAACGCAGAAACAGGTGTCTGCAGTGTTCCTGCACATTTGTTTTATTTGCTTTTTAAAATTATTTATGTTTAGTGGACTAGAATTCCAACTTGATTAATCATACCTTTTATTTATTTATTTTTAATTTAAAAAATAATTTTTTTGTAAAATTTTTCACATATAAACAAAATTCTTAAATAATGCGTAATTAAATTTCAACAGGAATTTAGTTTCAAAAACTATGATATGGACAAGGAGGTTTATACTACTATTCCAATAAGTTCAAAATTCATCCCGTGTGTTGGTGGTTCTTCTTAAAACATAATTAGTACTCAGTAACTCGGCCGAGTAGTGAAAGGCCGAGTACTCAGTAACTCGGTACTCGGCCGAGTAGTGAAAAACCGAGTACTTGGTACTCGGCTACTCGGCCAAAGTGCTACTCAGTACGTCTCTAGTTTTCATCTTATTGAGGGGGGATGCACTATCACTCTTGAGGGGATGGGCACCCCTGCTTAAGAAAAGCTTTTTTACCTAGGAGATATCATGCCGGGCCACTGAAATTTGAGCCGCCTTACAAATATTTCTGGGTCCGCCCCTGGCCCCTCAAGGTACATGCCCCTAATTTCAGACTAGGCTGACAGGGCATCTCTCGGGCGCTGACTAACCTAATTGCTGCTCCAAATTTAATCATCTGCACTCATGTTTTTAACCCTTTTCTCTTCATTTTACTAACTTTCAGAAAATAGGACATTTCTGTGTCTGGACACTATGTGCAAAGACAATGGACAAGCTACCTGAAACTGGGACCTATTGTCTTTTTTTATATACTGCTTTGGTGACTGAAATTCTGGGGCCCAAATACAGTCGGACCTCCATATATCGAAGTAGCAAATTGCCAGAAAAAAATTCGATATATAGAAATTTCGATATATAGAAACACAATCTTATTTTATCATAAAAATATCCTAAAACATTAAAATTAAAACTAATTTTCGTGCATGAAACCCAACTTCTAATTTAAACGAGCATCGAATTAAATGAAAGTTAATAATTAAAAATTTAACAGAAATTACATTTTTGCTCCTCCATACACCTTCATTCTTCAGAAATTCAACTTGAACCGCCACATTAGGGGATTTTCGTGTTAACAATGTAATCGAGAGAAAAGTAAAAAATCAATCTACTTAACTTGAATGATTTTTACTGAAGTTAAAAATACTAGGAATGATAATCAACAGACAAAAGGATATTTTGACACTGATTTTAGTGTTACTGGTTGCAACTAAGATTTGAAATAAACTTGAGGGAATGTAAGAACACCAGAACGGAACAACGACCCTATCTACACACCCTTGAACCCCCTATTCCTTATGAATTTCGTAGCAACCTTTAGTGATCATAATTTTCTCCGCTAAACTTCATTTTTCATGAGAAATACAGTCTAAAGTGGAAAAAAACCTATGAATGCCTCGCAAAAAATTTCGATATATAGAGACTTTTTCGATATATAGAAACAATTTTTCTATGTAATGAACATAGAAATTTGCTGGGATTTCGATATATAGAAAATTTCGATATGTGGAAGTTCGATATACGGAGGTCCGACTGTACACAGATCCATAAGATAATCTGATAATCAGGCTCTGAGTACTACTCAACTACGTTATTATTTACTTCCGGCTCATTTGAAGCTTTGTTTAACCTACTTGTATCATTTCAGAGCAGGGTTCGAAAATATAATGATATTTTTGAAAATATCCGATATTTTGATATATATCGGATATTTTGATATACAGTAGACGACCGTTATAACGCCGACCTGTATAACGCAATTCTCTATAAACCCCACTACTTTTCAGAAGTAAACAACATGTTTTGAAGTTTGAAAAATCCCCCCGTTTTGCTTTGCAAACATAAAAATTGTTAGGCAAAATAAATTTTGAAAGTTTTTCATATTTCCATCTTATTTCAAAGCTTTTAAATTGAAAATTAGTACTCATAGTAAACAGAAAATACCAGATGGCTCTTGAAAATGCAGCTGTTATGCAAACCATGAAGCTAGCAGAAGTGCAGGATTTTGATTGTGAAACATATTTATTTGTGAATAACTAATTGTAATATTGGTGCTTTAATAATCATTGCAGATAAAACTCATTCTGAAGTGCTAATATATAGATATATTCTGAATGTTAGTTTCAAAATTTGTGAAATGATCTATATAATGCAAAAACCTGTATAACGCAAAAGCTCTGGTCCCAAGGTGTGTGTTATAACGGTCTTCTACTGTATTTCAATTAGCACAAACTAAAGCCTTCCAAATAGTAAATGCATCCTCAAGTCACTTTTTATTTTCTTATATTAGAATTACAATATGTATACTTAAGATTAAGGCTTCTTTCTTATTTATATCTAATATTTCATTTCAAATTTCTGTCACTTTTAATGGACTTATTTAGCATTAGGGACATTCCATGGTATTTTTGACATTTATGTAGAGTCCGTAACGTGAACTTTTTTGCCATAACTTTTTAATTTACTGTTTGATTAGCATATTATTTTATTTTGATCTTTTCCTACTAACACACCAGCTCAAAATAAAATAATTTGCAAATCAAACGGTAAATTAAAAAGTTATGGCAAAAAAAGCTCACGTTACGAACTTTACAGAATGTCAAAAATACCGTAGAATGCCCCATTAGCTGTTTTTTTTTTTCATTTTTCTTCTGTTAGCTACCCTTACAGTTATATGATTCAGTAATAAAATACAGTAAAATCCCTCTAATGCAGACACTAACGAGACCAAATTTTTTCTATGCAGGACAGGGGTTTCATTATGTTATTTAAATACAAATACAAAAGTGACGACCAGCAACAGGCTCTGGGCCCAGCTAGACTGGTCCTAGTCAATTTACAATCCCCAGTGAAGATCAATGGCCCTCTTAAAACTGTCTACTCCTTTGCTCATTACCACCTCTTCCGGTAAGCTGTTCCAAGGTTCCACTACCCTGCTAAAATAATAATTTTTCCTAATATCCATGTTAGCCTGAGATTTAAATAGCTTAAAACAATGACCCCTTGTCCTGTTTTCAGTGCTAAACTTTAGCCCCGTAACATCTTTCGTTTTAATAAATTTAAACAGCTGAATCATGTCCCCTCGGTCTCTTCTTTGCTCAAGACTGTACATTTTTAGCCTTCTAAGCCTGGAATCATAATCTAAGTGGGAAAGTCCACTTATTAGCCTTGTAGCCCGCCTTTGAACCCTTTCCAATACATTAATGTCTTTCTTAAGATAAGGAGACCAAAACTGAACAGCATACTCCAAATGGGGTCTTACCAAACTTCTATATAAGGGCAGAAGAACTTCTTTAGATTTATTTGAAATAGATCTATTGATAAACCCAAGCATCTTATTGGCTTTGTTGCTAGCAATGCTGCACTGTTGGCTAAACTTTAAATCCTGACTTATTAGGACCCCCAGATCAGTAACTTTGTCTGCCTGACTAATGACTGAACCTTGCAAATAATAACTTGTACACTTATTTCCATGCCCTAAATGTAGCACTTGACATTTCCCAATATTAACAGCCATACCCCATTTATCAGCCCACTCCATAATATGATCTAGATCCTCTTGCAACTGTTTTGCTTGTTCTTCATTTTCTACAGTCCCCATAATTTTGACATCATCAGCAAAACAATTTATGTTCCCATAAATATTTTTGTGAATATCGTTCATAAAGACAATGAACAAAACAGGCCCTAACACTGATCCTTGAGGAACCCCGCTTAAGACCTCACTCCAATTTGAATAATTTCCCCTTACATCTACTCTTTGTTTCCTTCCGGTCAGCCAATTTTTTACCCAAATGAAAGTTTTCCCTCCTATTCCTATATCAGCTAATTTGCTAAGTAGAGCAACATGCGATACCTTATCGAAAGCTTTTTGAAAATCAATGTAAACAACATCTACAGGCTTCTTATTGTCCAAAGCCATGGTAACTTTGTCATAGAAATGTAATAAATTAGTTGCAAAAGATTTACCTTTCCTAAAACCGTACTGAAAACTAGTCAATAGATTATTAGTCTCTAGAAAATTTACTATCTTAATTTTCATCAATGTTTCAAAAATTTTGCAAACCACCAAAGTTAGACTCACAGGTCTATAATTTCCCGCACTCCCTTTAGACCCTTTCTTGAAGAGCGGTGTAATGTTAGCCAGCTTCCAGTCCTCTGGCACTGTCCCCGAATTATAAGAAGCATTGAAAATGATTGCGATTACATCCGCTAATTCCTCTGCACATTCAACTAAAATTTTCGAATAAATATTATCTGGCCCTGGAGCCTTAGTCTCTTTAATTTTTTTCAAATGAAGTAAAACGTCATCCCTGGAAAATACAAAGTCCTCAAGCTGTACTATAGCTTGTGTCTTGTTGGTGTCAACTGTTGAGATACAGTTATCGTTAAAAACACTCGAAAAAAAGTTAAGAACATTAGCAATATCACTATCGTTCTGAATTAAAATTCCGTGCTCATCAACCAGTGGCCCAATATGACTATTTCGAACTTTCCCCGAATTAGTGAATGCAAAAAACCTCTTGGGATTCCTGTTTATGTTATCTGCCAGTCTTTGCTCCAACTCTCTTTTCTGAATCCGTAATTTGCATTAGAACTGGGGAATAAAAAATTGTCTGCATAAGAGGGCTGTCCGCCTTAAGGGGTGCCCGTTAGGAGGGGTTTTACTGTATATACATTAGTCCGTGCACAGTCATAAGACATTTTCTTTTTCTGAGCAATGTTAAACATTTAACTAAGCACTTTTAATATGAATTAAAATTGTTGCATTACATTATAATTTTATGAATATAAAATGCAAGTAAAATAGGAGTATTATATTAGTTTATTATATTGATGATGTATTAATACATCATAAAAATATAGTACATAACTTTTTGGTTATTTTTAATAATAAATGAACCATTTTAATATATCATGATATATATCAGCAAACCCTGTTTCAGAGCTTTTTTTTTTTAAAGCATGCCGATTCAGCGCAGAGAATATGAACCACTACCAGCATCAGCAACATTTTATATAACTTGTGTTAACTGTATCCTTCTACTCAAATTAGTTAGCTAAATTTTATCATCTTCAAAAAAAAAAAAAAAAACCTTGACCTTTGCAATATATATTTACTTTAAAAATGCATCATGGCTCATAATTTGGCATAATAAAAAGCACTTAAAAATTTAATTGAGTCATTTTTGATGAAAACAATGTGCCCAATTGATCATTAAATAATTTCAAAGCCACATTAAAACATTTTAAGCCGGGTGTGCGAACTTTCTGAAAATCTACAATATAAAAAAAGCGATTTTGTTTGCAAGCATGATTTTTTTTCATGCACATTTTAATGATTTCAGATTATTTTAACCAGGGTTCGCCAATATATATCAATCAATATATATCATGATATGTATCACGATATATATTCGATATTTATTTTTTCAACTACAGTATTTTCAATATTGTAACGGATTCGGTGCGACTTCCACTTTCTTGAAATGAAGACACAGTTCTTGATAAAAACACAGGAAATTTATTTACACTATGTACAGGAGAAACCGTTAACTGCTAAATTATTCATCAGCAATTATCACACAACACCGTAAACTCAACGTTTACACACGTATTTACTTCCAAATACGAAAACAACACAGCGAAATGCCTCGCTATAAACAGAGCTAATACACACACTCAGTTCGAAATCTGAATCGAAACTCCCTGTTTATCCATCGCTAACGGCTTTTATACACCGAAAAGAATTTTCCACAACATTCTTACCTCTTCGCGAAATGCGTAGACCGTTATCAACGAAAAGAAAGAAAATAGGGGTCGTATACTTTAGCCGAATGAAAAAGGGGTTGTATATTCATTACGGGAAACTATTTACAGGTTACGTTCCTACAATAATTACTATTTACAGAATTTGTAACATTGCCTCCTTCCTAAGGACTGCACGTCCCGGGCAGTACAATCCCCAGAAAGGGTGCCAAACTTCTATCACAAGTTTACAAATATACACATTAATTAATAACCAATAATGCATAGGAAACACAATAATAACAAGAAATATTACTAAACATTAAAAGCAAAAATTATCTACAACTTTTATGTTATCAACCATGGTTGTTTACGTAATACTCATGAACTATGGCCATAGTATGGGGCTAACCGATCATAATGTACAACCCTAGGTTTTGCATTAGGTGATTTTTGGATCCTCACTACGACGTCATTTAGTCGGTTAAGGACTTTGTAGGGTCCATCCCAATGCGACTGCAATTTGGGTGACAGACCTTTCCGTCGGATGGGATTCCATAACCAAACCTTGTCGCCTTCGTTGAATTCATGTCCAGCAGACCTTGTGTCGTATCGGGTCTTCATCTTCTCCGCCGCGATGTTGATTCGCTCTCGTGCGAAGTTATGAACGTCTTCCAACCGGACCTGGAGATCCTGGACGTACTCCTCAGGCGATGAAGGCGCATCCGGAGGACGACCGAAGACGAGATCACAAGGTAGCCGAAGCTCTCGTCCGAAGAGCATCTGAGATGGGGCATATCCGGTAGTCTCGTGGACAGCACTGTGGTAGGCCAGCAGGAACAAAGGTTGCTTCTTGTCCCAATCCTGTTGATTTCTGGATACCATAAGTGAGAGATTATTCAGGATTGTGCGGTTAAATCTCTCCACCATGCCGTCCGATTGTGGGTGTAGTGGTGTTGTCCTAGTTTTCTCAATTCCGAAAATTTGACATAGGCCCTTAAACACAGCAGAGATGAAATTCCTCCCTTGATCGGAATGAATCTGCAAAGGTGTTCCGTATCTCGAGATCCAATGTTGGACTAGAGTCTCTGCTACGGTAGTAGCCTCTTGATCTGGAATGGGATATGCTTCCGGCCATTTGGTGAAGTAGTCGATGGAAACAAGAATGTATTTGTTCCCATCAGCAGTTCTTGGTAGAGGACCCAGGATGTCGATCCCAATTCGTTCGAAAGGAGCTCCAACGTTGTACAGATGTAGCTTCCCTCTGCTTCTCTTCTTCGGTCCTTTACGAGCAGCACAGGCGTCACAAGAATGGCACCACTTCTCCACGTCATCCTTCGCCTTGCTCCAGAAGAAGCGCTCCCGAACTTTATTGAGAGTTTTCAAGACACCAAAATGTCCTCCAGTCGCACTACTATGTATTTCTTTCAGAACATCTGAAATCCTGGATCGAGGAAGTAGTAACTGCCACCTAGATGTCTTGCCGTCGTCAGATTCCCATTTCCGGTGTAGCACGCCGTTCCGTAAATGGAGTGAGTTCCATAAAGCCCAGTATCTTTTTGTTGCAGGACTGAAGATGGAAACGTCCTGCCAGCTAGGGCGTCGACTGTCACTTTCCATGAACTCTAAAATTGGTTTTATGTCGGGGTCTTCAAGTTGATCTTTTCGAACTTGGTCATCACTCCATGGATCAGGTTCTGATGATGTTGGAGTCACTGTCACCTGATAGGCGGTAGGGCTAGTCGTTCCATACTGTTTCTCGATTCGGGAACAATAGTGGCAGTTCTCAGGACAGGGTCTCCTTGATAAAGCGTCAGCATTACCGTGAGATAACCCTTTTCGATGCTTGATCTCCATGTCATATTCCTGGAGCCACTGTATCCATCTGGCTATCTGGCCTTCTGGATTCTTGAAGTTCAAAAGCCAAGTTAACGAGGCATGATCTGTCCGAAGCAGAAATTTTCGGCCGTAGAGGTAATGATGGAAGTGTTCTACAGCTTTCACTATGGTCAGTAACTCCTTTCTGGTGACGCAGTAATTTCGCTCCGACTTTGATAAGCATTTGCTCCAGTAAGCGATGACATGTTCATTTCCGTCAATTTCTTGGGATAAAACAGCTCCAATTCCCTCGTTGCTCGCATCAGTGTCCAGGATGAAGGATTTTTCAGGCTGAGGATAGGCGAGGATAGGCGTTGATGTTAAAGCCTCCTTCAGTCGTAGAAATGCATCTTCGCATTCTTTGGACCATTCAAACTTTTGCTTGCTCTCCGTCAGCTTATGCAAAGGTCGTGCAATGTTGGAAAAACCCTTCACAAACTTCCTGTAGTACGTGCAGAGCCCCAGGAAACTTCGCAACTGATGGATGTTTTCGGGACGACTCCAACTCCTGACCGCAGATACCTTCTCTGGATCGGTTTGCACACCCTCAGAAGAGATGATGTGACCAAGGTAGTTCACTTCCCGGCGGAACAAATTACATTTGGACGGGCTTAACTGTTGGGCAATTCGAACTGATAGCTCAATCAAAACCCGAAGTTCAAAGAACTAAAAGCAGGTTTTAAGCTAACAAACCCAACTGAAAATTTGTGGAATGATCTGCTCGGGAAGAAAGGACTTACAGACACATATTTAACAATTAAATAAACATTTTATTAAACAATAAATATGTCAAAACATGGAAATAATAACAAGTGTAAATAAAATTCACATTCCCCAACAAGTGAATAAAAAATCCCCCCAAAAATATCAGTAGGAAACATTTCTTAAAAATAGTATCGTTTAAAGTTCCAGTAAAATTTATATGACTAGATTAATATAAGTACAACCTTGAGTCCAGTGCCATAAACAGAATAGTTCATACGAACGAGTTAAAAAGTTCATACCAAACAAACTATTCCTTCCTTAAAAGTTGGCACAACATGTGAGGGCGCGATCCACCAATTTGGATCCCATATCAAAATTGTCCGTGACCATTTCATGCCACCATGCTGAATTCAGAAAATAAACCTGTCCTCCTGGACAACAGGAACCATCCATCCATCTAACGGACATCCAATCCAGCTCTCGAGCGTGGACCTTCAATGGTCCTGTTTGTTAGGCCTTTTCACAGCAAAAAAAAAACAACTTGATTTAAACTCTCAATTTTAGAGAGAAAATCCCTCACTTAAAAACTCATCTCAAGGCAACAACTGGAACATGCCCGCATTTCTAGCTGGGCTCAACGACAAAACTTCCTACATCTCTTAAAAAGAATCCACTATACTACGTGGAACTCCGGAGCACACAGCTCCCAGGCACAATCTCAGCACCTCAGAAAAACATTGAACTGCAGTCACAACATATTAAAACAAGAGGTGAAACAATAAGAGCATGATTGATTGAGAGTTCACACTTAAATAGTATTCCCTATCTCCCTACGCGATGGCGTGACGTATATCAAAAAGCATGCATAAATTACATTGAGGAAACAACTCAACACAGTTTACAGTTTAAAACTAAATTCTTTAAAATTGTTTCCCACATGCATACAGCAAGAATCTACTCAACATCTTTCCTATGACGTCACATCATCGTGGCGGGTCAACAAACGCATGCAGGGAATGTTGGCTCTGGGGAACAATTCGAGCGCCGGTAAAATAGCGGGATGACTTTCTAAGTTCGAAAAAAGAAGGAAGTAAGTTCTGGAAACTTTTCTAATCCTTCTAAAACTTTAGGAATTTCTCCAAGAAAAAAAATAATAGCTCTAGGCCAACAAGTTCCCCCCTCTTGGAGACAATTCATAAAGACACTAAAAAACATTTCGAACAACAATTCTATAAACACATTGAAAACATTACATGAAAACATTGAACGAATTTCTACATTTTAAAATACATGTTTTCACACATGGGGTTCACAGAACACACATTCCAAAATTTTAATTTTTATATATTTTTACAAATAGAGGCCGGTTAAAATTCCAATCCGGTTACCCTCTCTCATTTTATTTTATTTTATTTATTTATTTTTGTATTCCCCCCATCTAATACTTTAGTGAAAACCTAACATTTTATTTATTTTATTTATTTTTAGAAACCCTTTCTCGTTTCAAACAATATCGCTCATGTTTTCCAGAAACACTTTTTAATTTCAATTTTTCAAAAGAAACTCTTTTAGCTTTACATTTTTCTTTGAACTATAATTTTTAGAAACACATTTTAGTTTCACAATTTTTACAAACCTAAATTTCTAGAAACACACAGTTTCAGATATGAACCATTCCGATACAATTTTAGTTTCCAAGCTTCTTATTAATTTAAATTTCAAGAAACAACTTTAGTTTCCAACCTTTTACTTAATTTTGGTTTCAGTTTCAAAAAGAAACAAACCCCACATTATAAATTCAAATTTTCAAAGTACACCTAAATTTCATTTTTTTTCGGAAACAAATTTAGTTTCCAAATTTTTCCTTAAATTTGGTCTCAGAAACACTTAGTTTCAAACCCCCTGAAACACACAGTTTCAAATCTTTTCTTTAATTTTTGGTTTCAGAAACACTTAGTTTCAAACCCCCTGAAACACACAGTTTCAAATCTTTCATACTTTGAAATATCTTCACAAATTTTTATTTTTGGAAACTAATCTTAATTTAAATTTTTCCCATTATTCAGGGTTCTGAAACAATTCCAGTTTCTTACAGAAACAAATCCAGATTCAGACCCTTAAAAACACAGTTTCTATTTCAACAATTTAAATCCTAGAAACAATTTTCATTTCAAAAATTCTTATATTTTTAGGAACAAAGTTCAGTTTTAAATTCACTATTTAAATTTCAGAAACACTAAGTTTCAAAGCTTCAGAAACAAATTCAGTTTCTCTTAATTTATATTTCCGGAAACAATTTTAGTTTCAAATCCAAAGAAACACGTGTGTTTAAACTTTCATAATTTCAGAACTTCCAGGAACACATTTCAGTTCCATTTCATTAATTAGATTTCTTTTCAGAAACAATTGATAGTTTCAATTGAGGAAGACTAAAAAAATGCAAGACAGCCCCAAACTTATTTTTAAATAAAGGCTTCCTGCCAGGAAATAAATCCAAAGTCATTCCCCCTGTCTCCAAAACATTCTCCTATAGGAGCTTTTCATGTTTTGAGAAACAATTTCTTATATTTACAGCCAAAAATAGCTAAAACTAATATGCTATTATAACACATGGCAAAAATCTAATTTAGAAATTCTTAGTTTCAAATTCAATGATTATATTTCAAAAAAATTGAAATTCAATTTGGGAAGACCAAAAACTGCAAGTCAGCCAAAAATACATTCTCAAACAAAAGCTGCCTGCCAGGAACTTAATCCAAACAAAGTCATTCCCCCCCGTCTCCAAAACATTCCCCAATAGGGGCTTTTTGTTTTGAGAGACAAATTCTTATATTTGCAGCCGACAAATAGCCAAACATTATATGCTATTAAAAATTCACGGCATAACACAAATTGATGAAAAACTTTTACTTATATTTACAGCCGATAAATAGCCAAACATTATATGCTATTAAAAACTTACGGCTAAACATCAATTTGAAAAAAAATTCTTATATATTTTTTTAAAATTTCTAAAAGATTTAATTCAAGTGTTTACCAGTCCCTTTCAACCTGGCGCCGAATTTTTAAAATTGCCATCTTATATTTTTAGTGGGGAACAATATTTACACAATACAGCTAAACTGGTCAAAAACTACAGGGGGGGTTGACATATGTATTTAAATTTGCTCCATGTTTCATATTGAGAGCCTATATTTTATCAAGGGTAACATTAAAAAAATCCCTTTCTAAAAAAACATTCAAATCTCATATGACCAGTAGCACAATTTCCAATGACCTTTAAGATTCCATTCACCCAAGCAGAGGTCCGTGGATCGAAACCACGCTCTGCTACCACGTGTTGGGCAATTCGAACTGATAGCTCAATCAAAACCCGAAGTTCAAAGAACTAAAAGCAGGTTTTAAGCTAACAAACCCAACTGAAAATTTGTGGAATGATCTGCTCGGGAAGAAAGGACTTACAGACACATATTTAACAATTAAATAAACATTTTATTAAACAATAAATATGTCAAAACATGGAAATAATAACAAGTGTAAATAAAATTCACATTCCCCAACAAGTGAATAAAAAATCCCCTCAAAAATATCAGTAGGAAACATTTCTTAAAAATAGTATCGTTTAAAGTTCCAGTAAAATTTATATGACTAGATTAATATAAGTACAACCTTGAGTCCAGTGCCATAAACAGAATAGTTCATACGAACGAGTTAAAAAGTTCATACCAAACAAACTATTCCTTCCTTAAAAGTTGGCACAACATGTGAGGGCGCGATCCACCAATTTGGATCCCATATCAAAATTGTCCGTGACCATTTCATGCCACCATGCTGAATTCAGAAAATAAACCTGTCCTCCTGGACAACAGGAACCATCCATCCATCTAACGGACATCCAATCCAGCTCTCGAGCGTGGACCTTCAATGGTCCTGTTTGTTAGGCCTTTTCACAGCAAAAAAAAAACAACTTGATTTAAACTCTCAATTTTAGAGAGAAAATCCCTCACTTAAAAACTCATCTCAAGGCAACAACTGGAACATGCCCGCATTTCTAGCTGGGCTCAACGACAAAACTTCCTACATCTCTTAAAAAGAATCCACTATACTACGTGGAACTCCGGAGCACACAGCTCCCAGGCACAATCTCAGCACCTCAGAAAAACATTGAACTGCAGTCACAACATATTAAAACAAGAGGTGAAACAATAAGAGCATGATTGATTGAGAGTTCACACTTAAATAGTATTCCCTATCTCCCTACGCGATGGCGTGACGTATATCAAAAAGCATGCATAAATTACATTGAGGAAACAACTCAACACAGTTTACAGTTTAAAACTAAATTCTTTAAAATTGTTTCCCACATGCATACAGCAAGAATCTACTCAACATCTTTCCTATGACGTCACATCATCGTGGCGGGTCAACAAACGCATGCAGGGAATGTTGGCTCTGGGGAACAATTCGAGCGCCGGTAAAATAGCGGGATGACTTTCTAAGTTCGAAAAAAGAAGGAAGTAAGTTCTGGAAACTTTTCTAATCCTTCTAAAACTTTAGGAATTTCTCCAAGAAAAAAAATAATAGCTCTAGGCCAACATTAACTTCAGATTGGCTTCCTTAAGCTTTTGCAGCACCTTCCTAAGATTTGCCAGATGTTCTTCGAAGCTGCGTCCCACGATGATGATATCGTCTAAGTAGACCAGACAGGATTCATAAGAAAGTCCTCTTAACACTGTCTCCATAAGACGCTCGAACGTAGCTGGTGCATTGCAGAGGCCGAAGGGCATCACTTTAAACTGCCATAAGCCTTGTCCAGTTGTAAACGCTGTCTTCTCTCGGTCATCAGGGTGTATCTCAACCTGCCAGTAGCCGCTCTTCAAGTCCAGGGTCGAAAACCACTTGTGTCCGGAAAGAGTGTCCAAGGTGTCGTCTATCCGTGGAAGGGGGTAGCTGTCTTTCTTGGTGATTTCATTCAGCCGTCGGTAATCGACACAAAATCTGGTGGAGCCATCTTTCTTTCGGACCAAGACGATGGGAGAGGCCCAAGGACTGGATTATGGTTCGATGACATCATTCTCCTTCATCTCTTTCAGGAGGGTTTCAACCTCTTCCTTCTTGGCGAACGGTAGTCGTCTTGGATGCTGTTTAATAGGTGGGTGTTCTCCAGTGTAGATCCTATGCTGCGTTAAATTCGTACGGCCAACATCCTCCGATGTAGATGAAAACAGATGCTTGAAGTCGTCCACCAATTGTTCCGCAGCAGTTCTTTGATCCTTCGATAAGGGTGCACTCCCAATTAACTTCGATGTCAAGGACTCAGAAGACACAGTCTCGGGGGAATTGATTCTTCTAATGATGCAGTTTACGGGAGTACAAGTTGCTAACACTTCGCCTTTCCGGATATTCCTTGGCCTTTCACTCACGTTGGCGACTCTCACAGGAATTACATCCTTGGAAAGGTCCACAAGCGTAGATGCCACCAGCACTCCTTTTAGGCTATTGCTTAGGTTAGGGTATTCAATGAGTCCAAATCGAAAACTATTGCTTTCTTCAAGGGAGCCAGGTATTAATGATTCTGACCTTGAGGGAATCGATAAATCTGTTTGAGCTATTATTTGATGAGCGGATTTTACATCACTCTCTGCAGGGAAAACGGCTATGTTTTCTCTCATCGAGTGCAGCTCATTAGTCTTGAAGTCGAGAGTGAAGTCATATTTCTTCAAAAAGTCCAATCCGAGAATGAAAGGGTCCGTGATATTAGCGACGAATGCCGTATGATGGTAGGTGGCATTCCCAAACACTATTTCCAAGTCCACTTTACCGTCAATCTCAATTTTGTCACCTGTCACAGTCTGGAGACTTACGCGTGGCGATGTCCACAGCAGTTTCAATCCAAATTCACGAGCCACATCTGTCCTAATGATTGTCACATTGGCTCCAGTGTCGACAATCAGTCTGCAGGGGTTCCCATTTACATGTGCGTAAATGAAAAGTCCATCACTGCCACTACTAGAAGAGGAAATCTGCAGAGCTTTAGTGGTGGTGATTTCCTTCCCTCGCGTAGCTTGGTGAGCCGGACAACTCCTTCGCAGGTGTCCTTTACTACCGCATTTCCAGCACTTCTGCTCTTGTTTCTTTTGGGCTGTTATGCTTCTCAGATGTCTTGTCAAGTCACCGAGTTGTCTCTCAAGTTCAGCGAGGTGGGACAACCTGGAATCAGACTCATCAGCTTCCTGAGTCCGGATTAGATGGCGATCCACACGGGTTGCTTCTTGGGCGGCCTCGTATCTCATCGCATACACAACGGCAGAACTCAGGTCTTTGACATCCGCCATCCGTAGAGCTTTCTGGATTTCCGGATCTCGAACCCCGTCGATGTAGTAGTTGAGTGCCAGGTTGTCTCGAACATCCGCAGGACAGTCGCAAAAAGCAAGATGAGACAGTCTCTCGACGTCCGCCGCTAGCTCTTGCAGGGTTTCCCCGGTTTTCCGGAAACGGGACTTCAACTGGAGTCGGCTGAAATCTTTCTGGCACTTCTCACCGAAGCGAAGCTCCAACGCAGATGTGAGGGCGGCGAAATCCAGGCGCTGGCTGTCCGGAAGGGTCTGAAGAATGTCCGCTGCGTCACCTCTCAGGGATGCTGCAAGATGGCAGGCCTTGGTAGCAGAGTCCCATCCGTTCGCTTCCGCCACTATCATGAACTGAGTTTTGTAAACCTGCCACGAAGTTTTCCCATCAAATGTGGCAAGTTTAATGGACGGTCGAGCAACCGATGTGGGAGCGCCAAACTGTACAGAGCTGCTTTCCGCGGTCGCCAATCTCCTTTCCAGGTCTTTAAAGATGTCTTCTTTAAGTTGATGAAATTTTCTATCTTCTTCTTCCAGTTTATTTTCTACAGCATTGCATCGGCCTTCCACGGAACTTAATTTTTCTTCAAATTTCTCTTCGATAGCATCAACTCGATGCTCTATCTCATTAAATTTATTTTCCATCACAGTCTTTACCGAAGTAAGATCGTTTTTAATTTCCTCTTGGTTAGAAACTAGGTCATTTTTCAGCACCGTTAAATCACTTTTCAATTGGTTTTGATTAGCCGCCATATCATTTTTTAATTGTTCTTGATTAGCTGCCATATCATTTTTTAATTGTTCTTGATTAGCTGCCATATCATTTTTCAATTGTTCTTGATTAGCTGCCATATCATTTTTTAATTGTTCTTGATTAGCTGTAAAACTTGCAGTCAAGTCACTTTTTAATTGTTCTTGATTGACTGTAAAACTTGCAGTCAAGTCACTTTTTAATTGTTCTTGATTAGCCGCCATATCACTCTTCACAGAGGTGATTGCGTCAAGAAGTTGTTTTAATTGTTCATCCATTGCGCGAGTAATCACCATAAAAATAAAGTCCTAATTCAAAAAAGTCTTTATGAAAAAATGTCCAAAGTCACACTTACTCCAAGAAAGTCCAGAAGAAGCCCCACGTTGGGCGCCAATTGTAACGGATTCGGTGCGACTTCCACTTTCTTGAAATGAAGACTCAGTTCTTGATAAAAACACAGGAAATTTATTTACACTATGTACAGGAGAAACCGTTAACAACTGCTAAATTATTCATCAGCAATTATCACACAACACCGTAAACTCAACGTTTACACACGTATTTACTTCCAAATACGAAAACAACACAGCGAAATGCCTCGCTATAAACAGAGCTAATACACACACTCAGTTCGAAATCTGAATCGAAACTCCCTGTTTATCCATCGCTAACGGCTTTTATACACCGAAAAGAATTTTCCACAACATTCTTACCTCTTCGCGAAATGCGTAGACCGTTATCAACGAAAAGAAAGAAAATAGGGGTCGTATACTTTAGCCGAATGAAAAAGGGGTTGTATATTCATTACGGGAAACTATTTACAGGTTACGTTCCTACAATAATTACTATTTACAGAATTTGTAACAATATTTTTATATTGAAAATACTGCAGTTAATTATTATATTAATCATAATTATTGTCCTTTATTATCAAAAATAACCAAAACGTAATGTACTATATTTTTATGATCATTAATACATTAATAACAAATGAATATAATATTCCTTTTTTTATTTTATATTCATAAAATTATTAGTAATGTAACAATTTTAATTCATATTAAAAGTGCTTAATTAAATATTAAACATTGGTCAGAAAAAAAGAAAATGTCTTTTGACTGTGCACCGCAGCACCCCCCAACCAGCAGCACAACCCCAACCAGGGTTCGGTTTGTGATTTTTTTTTAACTTTTTTTTTTTGGATCGAAAGATGGATTTTTTTATTTAAATCCGATTTTTTAATTTAAATCAGATATTTTTGTTTTTTATTAAATGTATAATTATTTCTTCACATTTATAAACATAATATATTTCATGTAGTAGATGAATCTATTCAGCTTACTTTTCAAACTAGGATAAGGTCTCTAACTATTCAATACAGTTTTAAGATTTATAAATATGTTATAATACTTTGATATGAAGTGATAAAAGAATATGTTGAGCAATTACTATTCTTAATTATATCAGTGATGGTATATGAGCAAAACTGAAAATTTTTTTTTGGTTCTATACTGAATTGAACTGTAATTTTGGAGTAAAAGTAATATTGCAAGAAGGAAAATCTGTTTCACACACATCAAGAGGGATCTATGTAGTTTTGCCTATGAAGTTAAGATTGTATTATGCAGTGTAGTTAAATTTAGAGCAACACATTCTAAAAATGCAAAATTGATTTATAAAAATAAAATAAACTGATTTTAATTAAGGATTTTGATTTTAAAATAATCACTTGATTAAAATCAATGATTTTTTTAAAAAAATCACTTGATTAAAAGCAATGATTTTTTTAAAAAAATCAATTGATTTAAATCATGATTTAAATCAAGCTGATTTGAATCAACGAACCCTGGCACCGACTAATGCATATACAGTGGCTCCCAAAAGTGTTCGTACACTTTGAAATTTGTTAGTAAAAAAAAAATAACTCAAAACTGAATTCGAATATAAAGTCCAATATTTTTTCGCATCATTGCTATGTCATTCTAAATACAACCCATTGGTTTTTTCAAAATATTGACGGATCTTCTTTTTGAAATGGGTCAGAAAACGAAGAGACAGAGAAATAACACGCCACAAAAGTCATCGTACACTGAAATATTTTCGAATAAATTCATGATTAAAATTATTATATTTCGTTTTATTAATATTTTTGCATCCTGTTGACCCTTATAAGTCATTTGGCTTTAATTTTTTGTTTATTTATTCTTTAATATTGTGCTTATTACTGTAAAATGGCTGGTATTCATAAAAAAACCGCAAACACCATTCAAAATTTGAATTTTTTTCCCACAGTAGTGGTAAACTGGTTTGAAATGTCTCTAAATTAGTTAGTTTATTTGTTTGTATATTAAAGTGCTTGATAAAATGCTTTAAAGAAAGGAATCGGACCGAAAACAAGGTAAGAAAAGGTCAACCGGCAAAGTTGACAAAATGTGATCGTAGATTTAAAGTTAAAAAATTCATGAAAAATACACATTTGAGTACTGTAAAAGTTTCTGCAGAGTTAAATGAAACAGTTTATATTTAATTTTCACCTAAAATTGTTCGCCAAGTTCTCTGATTAGCTGGATTAAATGGGACCTCTTATCGCAGAAATTTTCTTGGTTGTGCGAAAAACAGAAAGCTTACGCTTTTCGTCGCTAAATCAATGATAACTAAGCTAAAAACGTTTTGGAATCACGTCTTACTTATAGATAGAAATTAACTCAACATTTTTGGTTAAATTGTTGTATAACTGTAAGTAAAAGAAAAAAATTAGGAACTTAATCTTAAGAACTTAGTTGGATCAGTTAATCAGGACGGTGGAGGTGTTTTAGTGTGAGGGTGCATATCAGCATCAGGACTTGGTAGTTTGTAATTTTTTGATGAAATAATGAATCATGCTGTTCCTTTAAATATTTTAAAAACCAATTTTGAACTCTTAGCCAAAAATTTGGTTATTGGAAACAACTTTGTTTTTTATCAAAATAACAATAAGAAGCACATGGTTTTCAACGTTTGCGTCTAGTGCCTCAAAAATTGTCCTAAAGTTTAGAAAATATCCCCTCAATCTCCAGATTTTAACTTAATGCAACGTATTTAGAGATATCTGGAGGCTAGATTACGAAAATAGGGATTTAAAACGAAAATAGAGCTAGAAACAGTAAGACTCGAAGTGTGGTAGAACACTTACTCAGAAATTAAGCTAAAAAAAGAAAGAAAAAGAATTAAATCTATTCCCAGACGTTTAAAAGGTGTTATGAATACTGTATGATATTCTACTAATTAATAACTTAATCAAAAGTTAGATTATTCAATAATATATAGACATTTTATAAAGTGTACGAAGACTTTTGTGAGATAAAATTTCCGGCACTTTTCGGTTTTTGATTTTTTAAAAATTAAGTTTTAATATTTTTTAAAAACTTTTTATGCAGTTTTGTTAAAAATTGATCATAGATCTTATAATTAAATACCTATTCCGAAATATTAATTCTAACCAATGGATTGGAGCCTATTTCGTTGAAAGTCGTAGGTGTATGAAGACTTTTGGGAGCCACTGTAACTGTAAAACTAGCTAACAGAAGAAAAATGAGTAAAACAGATAATACTAAGTTAACTCCATTAAAATTGATAAAAATGTTAAATGAAATTTTTGATATGAATAATGAAAGAAACGTTAATTTTAAGTCTAAATATTGTAATAACAAAAAGACAGCGTGATTTGAGGATGCATTTACTATTTTGAAAACTTTAATTTGTGCTGATTGAAAATATCGGATAGATATCAAAATACCCGATTTATATCAAAATATCAGATATTTTCGAACCCTGATTTAAACGTAATTAATTGAAAATTTGGTTTTGACGTGCTTCAAAAAAGTTCTGCATGAAAATACTGCCGTAAATATAAATAATAATGAAATAAGTATGAATCATTACCTGAGCAAAACAGAATGAAACTTAGCAATCTACCTGATTTTTAGGCCCACAAAAATAAAAACAACTCCATTCATTAATAACTAAAATTAGTTGTAACTTTAAAGTCGCTTTAAAAAAATTTTCAATCAAAACAGAAAAAGCATAAAAGCATGGTTTGTTGTTCTCTTCTTCGCT